>NC_064639.1:937229465-937532495 GCF_023864345.2 Schistocerca serialis cubense | reverse complement strand
TCTATTAATATCTTTCATTTGCTAACTACCCCTATCAGTAGTTAGTGCCTTCAGTAGTTTGAATCTTTTATTTAGCTGGCAGTTGTGGCGCTCGCTGTATTGCAGTAGCTTGAGCAGCGAAGATTTTTGTGAGGTAAGTGATTTGTGAAAGGTATAGTTTAATGTTTGTCAGGGCCATTCTTTAGTAGGGAGTTTTGAAAGTCAGATTGCGTTGCGCTAAAAATATTGTGTGTCAGGTTAAGCACAGTCTTGTAAAATTGTTCAAAGGGGACGTTTCATATGTCGACCCTTAGCCTAGGATACCTCACTGGAATCTTCTGATTTTTTCTTGTAGTTTGTGTATTTAGTGTAGCTTTTGTTTATTGCTAGCGCGTAATTGTAGAGAGAATCTCCTTTGTAGTTGTAGTTTTCATTGTTGTAGAGTAAAACAGTTGTGGCATGCATGTAGATTTGCACCAAGTATTTCGCAGCTGCAATTAACTAGACATTATTTCCATTGCTACGTTATTTTATTTTGCTCTTCAAATTGTGTTTTTCTGTGTTGTCGTGTGAAATACTGTGACAATAATGACGTGTGATAAACGTAATACTAGGCTCCAAAGTAAACTGAGAAATGACAGTGAAGACGAAGGCAGTGTGTTAGCGCCGCAGAGTAATGAATTAACTGATGTTCAAAGTAGTAATTTGGTAATCGTGCATAGGGAAATGGAGCGGGCGGCAAACAATGGCACGGACAGTGAAACAATTAGTGAAGAGGGAAGCATTATCGATCGATCGGTCGGCAACAGCTCGCCTCAGGAATCCGAAATGACAGGACACAATTTCGCAAATACTGTAGATTCAGGTTTTGGGTTATCACCGTTTTCTCAAATAAGTCAAGACGCATTTTCTGCTTGTCAAAATGTGAATGTTGCCGGTGCAAATGCACTGCCGAAAAGCGTAGAGAAACAGATTCCAGACACTAATACATTATTATTGCAATTAATGCAACAAATGGAACAAAATCAGAGACAAACACAGCAAAAGCTTGAAAAGTTAGACACAATGGAACAACACCAGAGACAAACACAGCAACAGTTAGACACAATGGAACAACACCAGAGACAAACACAGCAACAGTTAGACACAGTGGAACAAAATCTCAAAAAGTTAGACTCATTGGAACAAACTCTCGAACAAACACGTGAGGATTTAACTGCTGAGTTACATAACATTGAATCGAAATGTCAAAAAGTCTGTAATGACGTAAAAACTCAAATTTGTGAGCATTTTCAACCTATTTTTTCGCGTCATGAAAATGCATTACAGAATCACGAAGCAGCCATAAAAGAACTGCAAACTATTGGTCATGAAAATCACAACACCTTGCAAGCTAAAATTGACTCAGTTGCATCTACCGATTCGGTTACGCAACTTGCAAAAACTCAGGATAACTTAAAGGACACAGTAGATTCGATTTCAACACAAATGGACACTCTGAAACTTGGTTCAGAAAAACACACTGAGGAAATGTGTTCATTATCAGAGAAAGTAGTTGAACTTTCGGATCAGCTAAATAATTTATCTGCGAAGGTAGAGGATAATCTGAATGACGCAAAACCGGTAGTCTTTAATGACACAGAACAGAACGCACAAATTAGGAAACTGAAACAAAATCTGAATCAAATTGATACGCAACACCAAAGAGAAATCCGGGAAGTACAAGATCAGCTGACACAGGTAATACAAGAATTACGTATTTCAGAAGACACTCGCGCTCCAACACGGGAAGAGGGACTTAGAAACACGGAAAAGCCGCAAAATAATAACACAGGGCATTTCGGAAGTTATGAAAGAAATTGGCAATGTGCACCGAATTTTGAGATGGAACGGCCGACACGACCTAACAATGACCGATATGCGACTTGCCGACATGATGATTTTGACTATAAGCTGTTCATTACTACACGTAAATTCAAAACATTTAAGAATTCTGGCAACGACATTCATCCACAAGCATGGCTCCATCAATTCTCTCATTGTTTTCCTCCCAACTGGTCGTTAGAACACGGATTAGAATTTATGTGTGGCTACTTGGAGAATGAACCAGCTGTAAGAATGCGATCGGTAATTCACGATTGCCACAGTGAAGGAGAGTTTTACCATGCCTTCCTCTCAGCATATTGGTCTCAAGCTACACAAGACCGTGTAAAACATAACATCATAATGATGAAACACTTCGAACAATCTGAATTTTCCAGTCTTGTGAAATATTTTGAAGACATGTTGCACAAGAATCAATACCTGTCAAACCCATACAGCCCCTCAGAACTCATCCGCATTTGCTTAATCAAACTGCCTGAACATTTACGACATATTATTTTAGCAGGACGTTGCAAAGACGACATTGAAGCTTTTCAGGGACTGTTACAAGAATTAGAAATTGACACTGACAATTGCGGAACGCGAAACCAGGAACACAACAATTACAGGTCACATCCGTCGCAAATCCGCGATGAAAGAAGTAATAACTGGACACGACAAGGCTATTCTCACAACACAAATCGTGACCAAAATAGACACCACCCGTATGACAACCGTTGGCAGAGTAGTAATAACTACAGGGAAAGATCACCTCTCCGTGGTAATGACTATCACAGAGACAATCAGAGAAACAGACAATATGGGAACCAAAATAAATATTATCAGGGGAGACAGAATAACTTTAGACGCAACGGTCCAGCGCGCAGTTTCGATTCAGGGAGAAATTCTCCACCACGTGACCGACAAGAAAGAAACTATGGCATCTACCGACATGACGACAGACGATATGATCGTAACGATAGACCTGAACTGCATCAGAACTGGCGGGATTCAAACAGAGCAGGGCCCTCTCGTCACGGTGAATTTGTAGAAGTTAGGTCTCCAAATCCCAATAACGACGCGCGCCAACAAAGAGACAATAGGCAATGACTCACACCGATGGCAGCCACAAAACGTTCTTATGACACTAACGACGCAGCTGCCGTAGCTAGTAATTACGTAAAAATGGAAGACATTAGGGACATCTTACTCCAGGAACACGACATAAAACATAACAATATTGCATATCCTGTGATTCACATTACAGTAAATGATGTAAAATTTACGGCAGTACTTGACTCTGGCAGTCCCATCTCAGTAATTAGTGAAACAGCCTTTAGCAAATGTAACAAATCGAACGATTGCCCTACACTTCCGTTACGTAAGATTAAATTACAAGGTGCAATCTTTGGAAAAAGTGTAGATGTACGCCAGCAAACCAATTTAGAATTCTTTTGTCAAAGCCACAGCTTCTCTATAAACTTTCTTATTGTTCCATTATTGTCGACGGAAATTATATTGGGAGTAGACTTTTTGAATGAATACAAAGCAATCTTAAGCTTTCACGATGCTGAAATAAGTTTAGAGAAAGAAGGTAAGTCAATAGCTTTGAAATTTGAAGACTGGCTCTCAAACCATGACGAGGAAATTAATCGGCTTTACCTTCTGTTAGACAACAGTTCGGACTTTTCTACGGAACTAGACACTAACAATCACTCTGCAAGTACTGACAGGGATGATATTGACGGCGCATTTGACATTAATAAGTTAATTCAGAATAAAATTCAAACAATTGAGAATTGTAATGACACTGATAGGCAGGACCTTTTTGAGATTTTACAAGCACATTCCACAGTTTTTACTCATAAAACAGGAACAATCAAGGGATTTCAATACCAATTTCGTGTTCGTGAGCATACTAAATTTTGTGTTAGACCATATGTAATTCCAGCACATTATAGGGACCGTGTTAGAACAGAAATACAATCTATGCTTGACGAGGGCATTATTGAGCCTGCAGTAAGCTCATACAACAATCCATTACATGTTGTTGAAAAGAAAAATGGATCGATCAGACTTGTCTTAGATTCGAGACAAATCAATACTATCATTATTCCTGAAACAGACAGGCCGCAGACGATGGAAGAACTTCTTCAAAATTTTAATGGTGTAAAAGTGTTGTCTTCCATTGATCTCAGATCCAGCTTTTATCAGATCGAACTTCATCCAGAATGCAGAAAATACACAGCTTTCCTTTGTTTCGGCGTTTGTTATCAGTTTCGGAAACTTCCCTTTGGTTTGAACATTTCTTCAGCAGCATTTATTCGCGAGCTAAATTCCATATTACCTGAGTTCTTAAAACGTCACATCACCTTATATGTGGACGATATTCTAATAGCGGAAGCTTCATGGGAACAACATAATCGCATCCTCAACAGTCTGTTACGTATTTTTGCAGAATCTGGAATTACAGTTAACTTGGAAAAGTCTGAATTCGGTAGGTCAAAGGTGAGGTTTTTGGGACATATTATTTCTTCTGAAGGCATTCAGCCGGATCCTGAAAAGTTAGAAGCAATCAGAGCCATTCCAGTTCCATCCACAAAAAGACAAGTCCGCAGTTTTCTAGGTCTCGTAAATTTTTACCGTCGTTTTCTGAATATGCAAATTCTAGTTACACCAAAACTTTGTTCTCTCACTGGAAAAAATACAATTTGGAACTGGGACGAACAAGCACAGTTGGAATTCAATTCTTTGAAAGAAGCGTTACTTCACGCGCCAATACTAGCTCATCCTGATCTGTCACAAGATTTCTGCCTTAGTACGGATTCTTCTAAAGTCGGTCTTGGTGCCCATTTATTTCAAGAAGCCATAGAAAATGACACTACCGTTCAGAAAACCATTGCTTTTGCTAGCCGAGTGCTAACAAAATCTGAAAAAAATTATTCCGTTACTGAATTAGAAGCTTTAGCTATCGTTTGGGCATTTAACAAATTCCGTTTCTTTCTTTCTGGTAAGCACGTAAAAGTATACAGTGATCATCGTGCATTACAATTTCTTATGTCTTCAAAATTAAATCATGACAGGTTAAAACGTTGGGCATTGTTTCTGCAAGAATTCCGCTTCTCAATAGTCTACATTCCCGGCAAGGAGAACATTGTTGCGGACGCACTGTCACGCGCACCGGCTGGGCTTGAGAAAAGTACCACAGAAGGCAACCTCGAGAAAAATTTCAGTATTCTTTACATTCAGAAAGTCGCCTTTGAAAACTTCATCACCACATCTTTAAAGGACATTGCTCATGAACAAGATAAAGATCCGATTTGGAAAGACATCAAGAGCAAATGGCATGAAAAGACACACACACAGATTCGGCATTATTACCTGGTTAGAAACAACATACTCTTCAAACGCTGCACTGTTGATGACAAGCAATGGGTACTTTGCATTCCTGACGATTTTGTTAATAAGCTCATTTGGTACATTCATTTCAGCTACGCACATTTTGCTCCACGAAAATGTTATCATATTCTTCGAACGACTTGTTATTTTAACAATATGGAAAAAAGAATTCGAAGAGTCTTGTCTATTTGTAAACTTTGTCAAAAGGCGAAACCATCTACTGTCTCACATCGTGCTCCGTTGTTTCCCATCATTCCTTCTAAATTAAAAGAATTTGCTGCTGTTGATCTCTTGGGACCGCTTGTCAGAACATCTAATGGATTTGCGTACGTTCTAGTCGCTGTTGAACTTACTTCAAAATTTGTTTCTTTCACTCCGTTACGTAAAGCCACTGGACGGTCTGTATCCAACGCCTTTGTTAAAAATTTCTTACGTGAAGTTGGACACGTTAGTAAAGTCATTTCAGATAACGGACCGCAATTCAGATCTGCTGTTTGGTCACGCATGCTTCGCAACCATAAAATCAAACCTGTTTTTATTTCATTGTACTCACCACATTGCAACCCGTCTGAACGGATTATGAAAGAAATCAATAAGCTTTGCAGACTTTATTGTCACAGAAAGCATCAGCATTGGGACAGATATTTACACTTATTTCAAAATGTGCTGAATGAAATGCCTCATGATTCCACTGCTTTACCACCTACTCTTGTACTGAAGAATGAAGAACCATCGAACAGAATCAGAGAGCTTGTACCTTTCCCGAATACACGTAAACTTCGACACAAAGACATAATTGATTTGGCTCTTAAAAATATAAAATCTGCAGCAGACAAAAGGAGAAAACTACACGGTAAAGCAAATGCAAAGAAGTTGTATATTGGTCAGAAAGTTCTCATTAAAGCTCATTCATTGTCACATAAGAAGAAACACTTGAGTCACAAATTCTTTCTAGTTTACAATGGACCTTACAGAATCCGACGTATACCACATGATAATTGCGTTGAAATTGAAACTCTGCGTGCTAGGAAGAGTAAAGGTTTACACCACATTTCTCATGTAAAACCATTTATTGACAGATAATCTGCCTTTTAACTTTGTCTTTGCCATAAAACGTTTCACTTCACGTTACTAGTATGCTTTAGAAACTGTTACCATGCAACAATGTTTGAAGTTAAATATCCAATCAAAAACCAAGAGAACTTATTTAAACAGAAATGACGAATGCATTGTTATAGTAAACAGACGTCACAGTGTTATTGTGTGTGTACATTCTTGCTTGTTTGTTGCACGATTACGTAACGACTATAAGGCTCACATACTTAGAACATTTACCAGTACTGCTAATGAGATTTTAATGCAACATTTTGGTTTATTTGAATATACATTCTGAATTTAATGTGCTTTCTGAGAGATACCAGATGACACAGAGGTTAGTTTATGTGACAGCTACACGATTTTATCACGACGCTACTAATGAGTGACAATTTACAATGTTGCTTTTGCAGTGTATCTGTTTTATATCTGCACAGTTTTCTGAATTCTTCTAGGAAGAAAAACATGTTTTAGTAGTAACTTTTGTGGTATAGCAACAATGAGACAGCCTTTTTCGTGGCATAACAATACGTTACTGTACAGTTCTTTCCTCATCACGGCAATAAGCGTAATAACTAAGATATCTATACGCAAAGCATTTCACTTTTGTGTATCATGAGGTAAGTACATTGACTTTAGCAGAACTTTGCTTACAGAGGACGATAACTACGACAGTTCCACAGAATTATCTTACAGCAAGACGCGCATTTAGCGCTACAGGACACGCATTTGAGTGATTAATCTTATACTTAAAACACTTATTTTTAAAGATTTTTTAATTACAAAGAAAGTTTTCCGTGATACATTTCATTCCATTGCTGTAATTTGTAACACCTGAGGGTATAATTACATTTATCCTCAGGGGGGTACACGCTTACTTTGTGTACCATGTGTGTGGCAACCACAAGGAACCCTAGCTAATATGGTATTTGCTTATACTACTTTACACATCGGTACCATATTTCTCCAACACATAATTACACAGCTATCTGATCATTTAACTGAGACAGACAAACGTTTTTACTATATCAGTGACAGATGTTTACGTAATTACACAGCTGGATAACTTCACACTTATGAAACTGTATTTTGTCTGTACTTTGTGAAACTGTTCATATTTTTTTGGAACCATTGTGATACTATGAGAGCTTTGAATGATGTATTTGGTATGGATTCATGATTTTTAAAGTACGTTTGAGGTAGATGACATTATTTAAATGAGCAGAGAATTCTTTTTAGGCTTAGAAATTATTGGAGGAAGTTACGACGATTTTGAGATTTGACTGAAGTTTTATGATATTATTACGACGATGATGTGTATTATGTTGTTGAGGAATGTTTATTATGCTACGTATTTCTCACGATGAAATATTGAAGAAGTGTCGACGAATATGTATATGTATAATGAGGTAAGGAGTAATGAATAGTGGGTAGGGACTCTTGACTTGTGAAAAAGGATGTTGGAAACCAAGAATCGTACTTTAAGAGTTATGACATGTGTGAATCATGTGTGAATGTATCACAATGCCACTGAACATTTTTTTGGACACTGTTATATTCATAGGATTTTGTTTCTACAGATTTGCAACGCTAATTCTTGACCTGTGAAGTATTTTTATGTGAGACTGTCACTTTAGCGAAAATTGCTGTCGTAAATATTTCCGTACGAAAGTTAAGTGACCACCTGCACGTAATGCGTCGCGGGCACCCAGCTGTGTCAGACGCCTGGAGAAAAAGTCATTAGCGCGTGCCTTTCAGAGCACAGGAAGAAAGAAAAAAAAAGAAAGGGAAGGCCATTATCCTGGCCATTGTCATCCCTTTAGAGAAAGCATCGCAAAAACGACACGGTCGAACTTGAAAACATATGATTACACTAGCTCTTAATTTACGATATTTACTGAAATGCCTAATAAAATGACAAGAAATATTTTTACATCTGCACACCTGATTACGACAAGCGTCTTTCTACGAGAGTTGAGAGCTACTAACTTATGAAATGTCACATGACTACTGAATGATATTTTTATGCTTTGCTTTTCATAGTTGCTTATTTCATTTGACATCTGTTTTCCAGCTGTGTTGCAGCATTGCTTTTATAAAATAAAATGCATTTGCTAATGTGAACACTTTCTGTCAACAGATCTATTAAATAATTATTTTATGATCCACATTCTTTAAAAAAAGGAGCACTTGGAAAGGAAAGAACAATAAGAAGGATCTAGTAACAGTAACACATAATTTTCTTTTCAAGTACATGGTAATATTTCTTTTTACAATCAGTTGTTGTGGTGCACCACTTTAATTACATAGATATTAAGATGTGAATACACATTTCCCTTATCTGCATTGTTGTTTTTACTGTAATATTTTTTCTGCTTGCGCTATGTCATGTTTAGGTATAAGTTGCTGCTGTTTGCCAGGCATAGTGTTATTGAATTTGACTTTTGCTAATTTATACTGTAGCTTGCTTTGCAATTTTCCATTTTTTTCATTGCTGTTTATATTAATTGTTTTGTGCTGCTGCATTGCCTCGTTCCTTAGTTTAGCATCTGAGCTCAGTAGATTTAAGTTTGCTTAAGAGGGGGTAGACTATATGAGAAACTGACTATGGAGAATAGGTAAAGAATGCATTGCGAAGTTATATAAAAAGGATTTGGGCCCAAATGAGTATTGTACAATCAGAAATAATTATTTTGAAAGAAATATGAACAGAATACAGAAAGCATGCTTGGATAGGATTTTTTTGGTGGAAACAAAGGATGAAATAAGAGGAAAGATATATGAAGTTTTGGGTTGGACTGCAGTACCAAATGTTACACTGAAAACGAACCCTGTCCTTTCCTATTGGTGTTATCCTACTATGTGTGTGTGTACCCTTGTGTATTTGTTTTCTTCCTGTCTCTGTGTAATTTCATAGAATTTTTTCTTTTAATATTAAGCTACATTCACTATGATGAGGAATACTGTTATCCTCAAATACAATTGGCATTAATAATGTGATATTTACTTTGTAAAGATGTTTAGACATTGTTTATTGTTTTGTTTTAATGCTCATGTGTAAAGTTGATGTTTCAATAATTATTCTGATCTATGTATGTACTTATGTCATAATTCCTGTAACATTGATGTATATGTTTATTTCTATTCTTTTGTAAAGCCTGTTTTACTACAAATGTTATCTGTATTGTTATGTTTTTAATAATGTATTTTGTACCTTTGTTATTGTATTCTTATGTTATAAAATTGTAATTGTCACCAGTTCATGATATTATTAACTTGTAAGTTACATTTCACTGCACACGTTTCTGTTGGTCATAGTACATGGACAATATGTGAGAAGTAGGGACTGTTAGTGTTTGCACGTTTGTTAATAATTCTGCAAGGGACTGGATAACAGCATTGCTGGTTCTAAGGACAATTCCAAAAACTTTGTGAGTGCACAAGTGATGGTTTATGGACTTGCTATATTATCCGCAAGACTCTTCAATGGTGATTGTGCACCTGCACAGTCACAACAGATGGCTGCTGGCTATCTCTACAAGGACTACAGTGGGTCTACATCTTTGATGATCCATCAATACCATTATCTCTACAAGGACTACAGTGGGTCTGCACCTCTGGTGGCCCACCAATACCATACTCTCTACCAGGACTACAGTGGGTCTGCTCTGTGATGACCTACCTACCAATATTCTTCCAAACTACGACTGACTCTGCTGTGGGTTTGCTCTGTTGTGGCCCGTTATCTGTCAGCATGTCAAGAGTCAGCACTGTCTTTCCGTTGGAAGGACAACACTACTTCTTCAAGACTGCATGGAAATCCACTACTTCTGTGTGCAATTTCTTTTACTAATGAGACTTTGTGAAAAAAAAAACCTGTTATTACTGTTATGATGTACGATTAGGACTGTCTTTATGGACTGTGAGACAATTTTAGCTTTTGACCAACATAATATCAATAAGTGTGTGCATTTGATTTCTTTGTTATTGTAATTATGAAAAATTTTTTCAAATCTGTATTGGCCACTGCCCCATCCAATTTGTAAAAATTTTTTTGTGGGGAGCATGGGGGCTATGTAAGTAGGCTGTTTATGTTTTCTCTATGTAAGTAGGCTGTTTATGTTTTCTTATTGGCAACGTTACGTAGCGCTCAATATGAAAATCACTGGCTGTGCTGTGTGCAGTCTGTGGCTGCTTTACATTGTTGTAATACTCGCCATTGTAGTGTTAGGCAGCTGGCTGTGAACAGCGCGTAGCGTTGCGCAGTTGGAGGTGAGCCGCCAGCAGTGGTGGATGTGGGGAGAGAGATGGCGGAGGTTTGCAGTTTGTCATGAACTGATATATATATATTATGATTTGTGATGATATTAAGGTAAATACATTGTTTGCTCTCTATTAATATCTTTCATTTGCTAACTACCCCTATCAGTAGTTAGTGCCTTCAGTAGTTTGAATCTTTTATTTAGCTGGCAGTTGTGGCGCTCGCTGTATTGCAGTAGCTTGAGCAGCGAAGATTTTTGTGAGGTAAGTGATTTGTGAAAGGTATAGTTTAATGTTTGTCAGGGCCATTCTTTAGTAGGGAGTTTTGAAAGTCAGATTGCGTTGCGCTAAAAATATTGTGTGTCAGGTTAAGCACAGTCTTGTAAAATTGTTCAAAGGGGACGTTTCAACGTTTGCTGCTGAAGGGGTGGTCTGGCGGCGTGGTCAGGTGCCTATAACTTCGACACACTGTAACGTCGTTGGACTTTTTTTCTGCATCCGGTTCCTATCCTCGATTAGTTCGTCAAGGCACACTCTACAGCTTCTCGAAGTTAATCACAACATTTCTGAGACATTCTGTATATCGAACTTGCAAAATAGCACATAAATATACATCTGTGTTGCATGAGAATTTCTTTAGAAAGGCTAGACACTACCATGTACTGCACATCGTTCACGGGCGCACGTAAATTCATGTACAGTTTACCTGTCTGGGCAGCTGCCTCGGATCGCATGCCATGGTTATTCCGACATTTGTCCTACTTCCATAGAAAACTCACAGCAACTATGGAAGTAAAGTCCCAAAGCGTCCGTAGACAGATACAATAATTTCTTCCTTTAACGACGAGTCGGAGTAGCATACACCAAGCAAATGGTACGTGAACTGCATCGATCAGCTGTATGGTAGTAGGCGAGTATGGTCCCAGGTCCGGTGTATCAGGAAAGCATTGTGATCACGCAAAAAAAACTGAAACAAAAATAAATAATAAAATACCGTAAGGCATTATACAAATAAAGGAAAATATTTTTCCTGTAATAAAATTCGTTAGCTTTACAAGATGAATTACCTTTGGGGCATACAAAATTAATCTAGATAAAAAATTTGAGTGTACTCATGTTGCTCGTTTACTGGATGCAACCTGTTTGTTGTCAAGTGTTTGCATGTTGAAGTTTGCTGCGTATAGCGAGTTAACGCGTATCCTATCTGTATGTTAATAAGCTCAGTGCGTGTTTTATCGTTCTTTCATTGCTGCAGAATAACCGTGTTCATGACTGGAAAGGTCGTCGACCTCTGTCTAGTGATTAGCGCATGTGTTTGTCAAATGTTTATAATGGCGAACACAGCGAGTTTGTTTCCTGACCATTACAACGGCGCTGGTATCTCGTTCAGCGGCAAAATCGGGATTATAGTTCATTCGCCATCCACTGCAAACAAAGAGCTTGTGTTGCTGTAGCGCTCACATTTGAATAGTCGACAATGTACCTCAATATTTAATAGTCATCTTAATGTCTTTAGTACATGTCAGGTGTACGCCGTGTTCGTTTGTGTGAAGAGCGTGACATAAGTTTCTGGAAGTATTCAATGTTTTGCACACACACCGAGCAAGACATCAAAACATATATTCTTAGTGTCACATAATGCAGTATATGAGTAAGTATAGCAACTGTCTTTTACTGTGAACACAGTTTGGTGACTCGTGCAGCTGAAGACTATTGCAGGGGTGATTCAGCATGGATAATGAGACGTCATTGAAGTTTGTACCTTGTCCATCTGCATAAGAGGGTCGGCAATGTCCAGCTCTGACGATAGCTGATAGGAAAAACAAGTTATCTATAACAGTACCTTGTGCATCTGAAGAGTAGGCCAGTCAATCTTCAGCTCTGATTATACACTACAGCGAAAACTAATCTAGTGTGGATAACATATTAAAAGTGTTCACAACATCGCTTTACATACTGTTCACTTGTGATGACAAAGCCATTAATGTTCACAGTTAATTGAAAGACCCATATGAAATGTCAGTTTACATAGAATACTATATCATGACATTGAACCACCTTTGTGTTCTCGTTGACATAGGTTCCATCCCTGGCACATATCTCTCGATCAAGAGTTGCATGGGAACGATTAAGAGAATCGTGTTAACTTCTCTACATGGTTATTAAGCCAGGATAGTCTAGACGTACTATCTATCTGCTTACGAAGCCACGTGTATCAAACATGAGCACGTAAACTGCCGAAACATGCATTAATGCTCTGCTGAGAGTCCCTGTTGGCTTCGTCAGGTGGGCGTCCATGGTGTGTAAACATGTGGTGTGGGATGGTGAACCATCAGCTCATAGACCCGTTTTTCATAGTCCAAACACTGAACTCGCACAAGTATCGCAGCCTCCTAATATAGAGCGCGATTATCTACTACAGAAGATGTAAGGGGAAGGATCAAAGGAAGTGGTAGTCATCAAAATCTTATATTGTTTATTAGAGGAAACACTATATCTGGTGTCCCAATTATTAATGGTACATGTCAATTACCAAATCCACCAATGCGTTCATCTTCGACGGAAGCTAGAAGACGTTCCTCTACAGACTAGGAGGAACCTGTGGTCCCGTGATGGCTGCCCAGCCCAAAGTGCAAGAAGCATGTCCTCACGAATTGTTTCCAAGTCGTTGGCTTGAGCGCTGAGGAGTTGTACTTTGGCTGGTCCTGTCCTCAGATTTGACGCTTGTAGACTTGTTTCTGAGGGGAAGTCTGAAAGACACTGTCTACAAGGACATACCAACAACACTCAGTGATAAGCAATGACGCACATCTCCACTGAAATGCTAGCACGTGTGCAGCAGGCGCTCCATACCAGACTGGAAGCGTGTATTGCCGCTGCCTGTAGTTATTTTGACCATAACCTGTGATGCTCAGTTGTCTCGTTACTGGTCAGAATCCACGTAACTAGTGTGTGACCTTGCGTTGTTCTTTAGCGTGTGCTGACACAGATACTGTACAGATGTTGGTGTGGAAACTTTTCAAAATACGATATCATCTTATAACCACCTGGATATGGTATTCTGGCTATTATACATGGTTACATTACCATAGCAACGTATACATATACACGTAGTAAGAACTTCACGGTATTGCATTTCCTTGTAAACATGGCAGAATGTGTTGTGAAGAGACACTTTGAGTTTGCACTCACATTCTTGGATGATTCAGGGACACTCATGAAAAACTATAGAGACGGATTTTGGTATCTATACTAACACAAGTCATTTTGAAGCACAGTTTAACGTGAATGACACTTGGCACATCTGCTGTGTGATCAGTCCACTACTCTTCGCTATTGTCAGTGAGCTCACTGGTGAATCGCATTTTGACACTCTGTCAAAATTTGTCATGACACTTCGCTGCTGTGGTCGGATCTGTAGTTACATCTTGACCACTGACTTCTGCGTGTAGCTCTCTGGCCAAGAGACCGATCACTGCGTTCCTCCCGCCTGATAAGACGATACCTACTATGCGCTTAGTGGTGAGACCATCTACAATGAGAAACGTGTATGGTACGCTGATCTCCAGTAACTCAAGATCCACCGATGTCGATTCTTTACTGGTTTGTATTTAGGGCTTGCTGCCCCCAAAATCCTATATCCACTGACTGAGAAAGCAGAGGGAGCTTATACTCACCGATGGCTTTGTGCAGACTGGTATAGAGAGCATTAAACTGTATGCCAATGTGTAGAATAACTGTTATTGGTAACCCGTTAACAGTAGTTTTAAGTGGGGTTTGCACATAGCTTTCCAAAAGTTTCTCATGTCTGCTGTGTTCTTGACACAAATCATCTGTCAAGCTTACGCCACCGTGGAACCTTATTAAGTGGATGCATGCTGCAACCCCATACCGTGTTTCGAGATGTGTGCAATGGGGTTTCTTCCGGTCTGTATTAGCTTGTTGTCTTAATATAGTGAACATCGGCATGAACTTCTGTAATATTTACACATCGCTCACAGCTTCATGACCCGCGTTCACGTCGATTATACCATCGACGGTTCGTATCATCCCGGTTCCGATGGCGATTGTGCCTGTCACTACGATCGCGATCATAATCTTTTTCGCCACACTCCTCATGGCAAGGGTTGTAGCTTCGTGAGTTCAAGCGATGATTTCAACCTCGCCGCTCACCACGGCATCAGCGATTGTCAAATCGCTGGGAACTTCTGTCACACTGGTCCTATGGTTTATCGTTGTTTTACTACAGGAGACGCATGTTTTTCATGGCTCTCCTGATTTCGCGCTTCAAGTCGATACTTTCTGTGGTGCCACCGCCAGACACCACACTTGCTAGGTAGTAGCCTTTAAATCGGCCGCGGTCCGTTAGTATACGTCGGACCCGCGTGTCACCACTGTCAGTGACTGCAGACCGAGCGCCGCCACACGGCAGGTCTAGAGACACTTCCTAGCACTCGCCCCAGTTGTACAGCCGACTTTGCTAGCGATGGTTCACTGACAAATTACGTTCTCATTTGCCGAGATGATAGTTAGCATAGCCTTCAGCTACGTCATTTGCCACGACCTAGCAAGGCGCCATTATCATTTGCTATTTATCTTGTGATGCATGTACCGTCAGTCCGATGTTCACCAATTATGGATTAAAGTTAAGTATTCCAGAAGCTACGTACTGTTTTGCTAGTCTCCATTCCTTTAACTGTTCCAAACCTCACGCCAGCCTGCGTGAGCTTAAACGCGTGCCTTTCGGCTACCTCCTAGTGGCTTGGCTGTCTTGCCAAGTCACAACACTTTCAATCACAGATAAAAATTCATCCACATCTTCATATGGCGCGTTAAACAGTTTCTCTCGTATCAGGCAGCTTTGCTCTTAAAGTTTGCGGTACACCACCACTCATGAAGGCTTCATCCCAGTACATTATATTGTATCCTTATTTTTCGAAATGTTGATTACTGCTACTCTGGCAGTCGTGGCATGACTCAACACTGAAAACCTCTTTTCGGAGGCATTCCTGTATGCCACGTGATCAGTACTTAGCCAAGAATTATTTCTCATATCATTGGTAAACTGCGCAGGTATGTACATCACCGGTTTCCCAAAAAGCAGCTTCCCCCTGCATAAAAATTCGGACAAATTTGATTTTTTGAACCTGGTTTCAAGATAGCGGAAAAATTCCATGAAAGGAACAAACAAACACCTCTGGATGTACACTTTTCTCATTAGTTGCCATAGGGTTAAACTGACTGTAGCGGCTTATATTTTCCTTGGTAATCAGTGGTGTGGTGCCCAGTCCATAGACAGGTTCCGGGTTCGTAATGTCACGTTCTTGAGTCTGTGAGCTAGGTCTGGATTTGTGGCATAAATCTGCCATTTGGACGAGTCACGTGCAAGCCCAAAATCCTGGGTGACTATCTGTTTCAATAATTTGATAAACCTAACTCAGGTCTTGTTCTACTGAACAAATATCACTACTGACTTGCACCACTCTTTTATTTTTGAAGTGACGGAATCTTATGCATATTTTTTATTTCCTTATCAACGACCTTTACCCGAATCTCGTGTTTTGTCCTTAAAAGGCTGATCTGGTTGGCCACAATTTCACCAATGCATGTATTGGTTTCTGTATTACAGTCTTCCAGAGTTGCCTCGTTCTAAGCTTGTAGTTGGCTCTGCCAAGTTATAAACTTATTGATAATGACATCTGTGATCTGAGTATCTTTTTCAGTGAACCACTGTAAAATCAGCAGTACTGCTGTGATCGAAATGCTCAAAGATTATTTTCTCCGTTCGATATTAACTTCCATAAGATCTGAATGAGCTTGCTTTTGTGTATGGGCAGATTCTTCCTGTGCATGTGATATCTCTGTAATTTGTTTTAACAAGTCTGTCTTCCTCTGCTCCTATGTCGTCAAATCTGTTTGCATGGCCAAGGATAAAGCTTGTAGTTTAGCATCTCACCTATCTGCCTAATAGGAGCTGCTGCAGTTGTTTCTTCTTCACTAGATGATTCTTAGTCTAATTTACTTTACCTATACAATTGCACTAAAAGTAATGCGAAATATACAGAAACAAATACAATCTAACACAAAAAAAGAAACAGATGTATCACGACACGAAGGAAATATCCGGGTGGGACGGAACTAGGTAGATGTGATGTATATATAAAAACAAACAAATTATTACACTTTCAGGAAACATAGTCTTATTTATTCAACAGAAAGAGCTTCACGATTTGAGCAAGTCAATAACACGCTGATCCACCTCTGGCGGTTATGAAAGCAGTTATTTGGCTTGGCATTGATTGGCAGAGTAGTTTGATGTCCTCTTGAGAGCTGTCGTGGTAAATTATGCCCAATTGGTGTGTTAAATCGTCAAAATCCCCAACTAGTTGGAGCGCCCTGCCCATAACGCTCCAAACGTTCTCAGTTGGAGAGAGATCCGGCAACTTTGCTGTCCAAGATAGAGTTTGTCAAACACGAAGACAAGCAGTAGAAACTCTTGCCTTCTTCATGTTGAAATGTAAGCCCACGATGACTTGCCATCAAGGGCAGCAAAGCGGAGCGTAGAATGTCGTCGAGTTGCTGCTGTGCTAACAGACGCCCCGGATGGCAACCAAAGGTGTGCTGTAAGAAAAGAATGGGGACCCATACCAGCACTCAATGCTGTCGGACCGAATGGCAGGCCACAGTCCGGTCAGTATTCAAACGCTTTCTGGGGCGTCTCCAGAAACGTCTTCGCTGGTCATCGGGGATCAGTTCGAAGTGGGACTCATCACTGAAGACAAGTCTACTCCAGTCAGTCAGTGAGATATCAGGACAAAGAATTGTCCAGAGAAGCCCAAGTAAGCAAAGATTTGGTTCAACCTGCTCACCAAACAGCTGAACAGGGCTGGTGTATTTAACGAACATATACAACAGCTGACTTGTTGGAAATGACAGTTGTGATATTATTGTGGACACGGTCCCCAAAAAATATGGGAGACGTTTACACATATGAAGAAACGATCACCGCACCGTTGCCAAATATTCTAAACAATATCAAATGTTACTATCTTGCTCAATGGAAAATTAAACAAAGTACTTTTGTGTCACCGTAATTACTTGTAACTAACAAATTTACTATGCCAGAATGCATTCAAAAACAGCAAGGGATATTTTTGCTTTACTTATATTGACCACACCATCCGCAGCCGGTGCTTGTACTCACTCAGTCCAGCCTTCCACACCTTTGTCACCTGCATCTTCATCTCCCAGATCCAGTATCTGCATATCTCCCCTGGTCGTATCCTACCATTTCGTTCTCGGCTGTACTAATGGTCTCCTTCCTTCGGATTCTCCATCCGTTACTGTCTTTACTGCCGCGTTCTCCGTTCTCCTCCTCACACGTCGGTACCAGCTTTTTAGTTTTCACACTCGCTACAATGTCAGATAGTGTGTCTAATTGTCTGAGGATAGTAGCTTAGATCTTATGATGTTATGTATAGCTCCTAGACATCTTCCCCCGGCTTGAATACTCATTACGATCTCTTTCTTGTTGTAAGACTTTGTTGGTCGATGTTGACACGGAGGTACGTTAATGGTGTCCGTGTTCTATGTTGTTAAGCTCCTGATTGTTACATGTCTTGGTCATTACTGAGCTGCTGTTCCTATTACCATTAACTTTGTTTTGATTTGATTTATACTTAGACATACTTTCTGAGCTTCTTCCATCAGTACAGTGCCCATTTTCTCTAACTCTTCCATGCTCTTTCCTATCACCACAATATCGTCTATGAAAGCCAGAACATTTACCTTTTGCCTATGGTGACGCCTACACATTCTTGTGTTACACTCCTCAGGCTGTTGTTGAGTGTCAAATTGAACAGGTTTGGGATATAATATCTTCTTTTCTCACTCCTGTTTTTACCTCAAACGTTTCTGAAAACTCCGAACAGCAAGGGATATAAATGGAGAAAATCTCAATGTTAAGGATAATATCGGCAAATACATGTTAGCAAATCATGTTACGTTTTGTGATTACCCGACAATATTAAATGCTAATAGCTGCTAGAGAATTTTCACTACTTGATATTACGATATACTGGATGTGATAATAATGTATAATGTTTTTATCTTATTTTTTTAAATTCAATTAAGCTGATGCTTGCTCTCTTATCATTCGATGTGTCCTACTTCATATTTCTACAATGGATATTTTTCAAAGAAAATTCTTCTGTAGTTAGGCTACGGAGGTTCTGAGTACAAGCAATGTGATCACTGATTGAATGTAGCATTCTCGTTGCCAGTAGCATTCAGTGAGAAGGAAGTGAGGGAGGCAGATGTTGGTCATGCTGGTGTGCGGTCTGGAAATCTAACACAATACACAGATGCAAATGCAGAGAATGTTGCATTTTATAAATAAGATTTTGTAAAGATTCATTTGAGAAGTATGATTTTCAGGTAATGTTGTCACTGTATTGCTTGCTCGAGAGTAAATTGATGAGTTTGCGAGAAGCTAATTTTCGGAGATTTTTTTTACTGGTTCGGGTTATTGAGTTTGACTGCCCAGAAGTGATTAAGCAGAATTATATGCTCACAACGGCTTGCATTCGCATTCAGCCTGTATGCTGTTTCACTTTCTGTGCTAACTAACTGTCTTCGCACGTTCTACAGATCGTCTCAGCCACCACAACTCAAGCACACGAGACGCTAGTTGTCAGTCAGAGCACCTCTCATGTAGAATGAGTTCTAACGCTCGCCGCTAGTTGCCTTATCCAGGAAGCCGTGTGTAAGTTATGACTACCAATCGCAGAGACGTAAAGCCCTCTGCTTCATATGCAACACTTACCACCAAAAAATATCACACGAGATGAAGAGGATTTCGCGGAAGTCTCAAGGAACAAGTAATTACGTTGGCGGAATAAGCGTGCGTGATAAGAATAGAAGTTACGATCTGGGAAAAGACGTTTAGGATGATAAAGGGATAAGGAACAAATCCAACACTGGGCTGTCACAACATAACGTAATAAGAAGTCACGAACGAGGGAGGAAAGTTCAACAAAATGTTTCCAGTGGATTTTTAAGTTCTGCTGTATTATAACGAGTCGCTGCACCTTACTTCATTGTCAACAATGGATGCACACATCCCAGTCCTATGGTTGACATGTATACAGGACAAGAGCAAAGTGTGTAAAGGTTCAAGAATAATTATAACGCGATTTACCAACAGTGATATACCTAAGAAGCGTTAATAAACATACCTCGATGTAAGTCACCAGACTTTGCCGTCGGTCTGCTGACATCTTGACGTATCGGATACTCCGCCGCATGTCAGCGTCGTTCGTGACTGATAACAACGGATGAAGATAACGAGTCACATAGTTGAAATATCGTACAAGAACGGCGCTAATATCCGGCAGAATACTCCACACCTCAAGATGTCAACAAATCTTGGTTCAAATGTCTCTGAGCACTATGGGACTTAACTTATGAGGTCGTCAGTCCCCTAGAACGTAGAGCTACTTAAACTTAACTAACCTAAGGGCAACACAAACATCCATGCCCGAGGCAGGATTCGAACCTGCGACCGTAGCGGTCGCGCGGTTCCAGACTGTAGCGCTCGTCCACCCCGGCCGGCAATGTATCTTGATTCGAACTGCGTGAATATGAGCTTATGATAGCTAATAACCACCTTATAAAAGCAAGAAAAACCATTGCACACATTTTTGTGAAGATTAATGTTCGTGCATTTCTCTCGTGCTCTTGAAAGAAGCGCTCACCAGTTGTTATACGGTAGTAGTACACATACTTGTGTGTTCAAGTGTACACAGATACGTTTTATCATCATTGAAAAAGTAAAAGGCACGGAGGACAGACAATGAAAGAGCTAAGTATTTTCTTTCTGCTACAAAGATGGAAGCCAACTTACGGTTTCAAGTTAACTGTGCACGTATTTCTTAACCCTCGCCATCCATTTAAGAAACTAATTTAAAAAATGTGAATGCGTTATTCGTTAAGCGAATTAATCGAACACTTTCATCAATTCTAGCTGTAAATTTGTCTCATAATTTTCGACCGAAACAGCAGCTTGGCATCAGAAATTTTCTTACGTGCCCTGAAAGAAATGCAGACGCGCAAAAAACACATTTGATTCGACTCAAACTGTTTGGTTGAATAAGATGATAAGCGTTATAAATAAATTTGTCTCCTTACGTCAGGTTTTGTGTCTTTATCCTGAATCTGTATTCCTGGATAAGTATCGTCATTGCTAACCGAAATCAAAAAACTACTTATTAATATACTGTTACTAACTGACAATAAACAGAAAATTTTCTACATTTCCTGGTTTACTGACACATGAACCAGGTGTGTCATAGTACGTTTCAGTGTCTGTCTCCGCTGCAGCTACGACAGCACTACTACCCTCACACGCAGC
This sequence comes from Schistocerca serialis cubense, assembly GCF_023864345.2. Classification (NCBI taxonomy): domain Eukaryota; kingdom Metazoa; phylum Arthropoda; class Insecta; order Orthoptera; family Acrididae; genus Schistocerca; species Schistocerca serialis. Next base: position 937,511,488 of record NC_064639.1, on the reverse strand, counting down.
TCAAGTGCAGTCATCAGCCAGCCCATCCGCTCCAAGACCACGACGGTTTATCACATGAACAGAAGTGGGAGTCGCAGAAGCTACCACACCAGATACATCACCAGCTGTAGTGGAAGGTGGCAGTACGCTGCGATTACCAGACCCCAGGCCACATCAACCAAATGCAAGAAGGCAAGGAGCGTCCAAGCTATACCCAATTTTCTTGGAGGATAGGATACATATGTATGTGTCACAGATGGAAGAAGACATGTCAGTGCCAGAGGCCATCATAAGTTTAGCGACTTCACTACAATCTGCAGTACCTGCGTCATGTGATCGCCAGTCACGCAAGCCGGCCAACTGGGGAACTACGAAGATGGCAACGCAGTTCTCTTCAGGGACACATTCAAGGAGATCACCGCCTCACCGCAACTGCCTCTGGACTCTTATCACGACATCGCTCCGCTCAACAACTCTGGCGAATTCGTTTTCTCATCAAGCGTTAATGATACTGAAATTCATCAGCAGTACTCGACTGCAACTGAGAAACATCCGTGATACCATGGCCTATGTTGCGAGCAAAACTGAATTTTCCGATGTTATTGTCAGATGTCACTGAGTGCAAGCTGTGATAGGAGCTGAACTTCTGGAATTTTAAGTGACAGCTTTGCGAAGACATCGCTAATTGCGACTGGTAAAAAGAAAGAGGAACTGAGATAAGTATTATGGTAACCAGGGAAGTATTCTCTGACTGACGGTGTAGAGTTAAGAATTTTGGTTGTAAACTGGATATAAAAACACATGAGCCTTTTTAAAGAAAACTTTGTTCCATACCATTTGCATAAAGACAGGCAGCGTACACAGAAATAGAAATGATGGTCAGATTTCGAGTTACAGAAAGGAACAAGAGCAAATACAACAGCCATTTGATCATTGCAGGTAAAGAAAGATATTAGTGTGAGAGCTGTGATAGATGCTAGAGTACTCAATACAACAATAAGGAGACAAAATGATAATCCAGAAAATATAGAGGGAATACTGGAAAGTGTCAGAAGGTGAACTAGTCTTGACTTGACACATCATTAGTGGCAATTTCCTGTTTCTAAAGAATTTCGAAAATATTCAGCCTTTTTGGTAAATGGGAAGTGTTACCAATATACTGTTGTCTAGCTAGGGTCGAATATTAGTGTGTGAGCATTTATACTAACTCTACACCAAATCTTAGGACCGGAGTTGAGTTCCCAAACAACAAACTATATGGACAACCAAGTGATTACCACTGAATCTTTGGAATAACATTGTAGCCTGTCGAATGAGGTATTTCAAGTTTTAAGAAAAGGGAACATGACCATAAGTCTTAAAAAGTGTAAACTGGCTTCAAAAGATATAAAATTTTTAGGTATAATCCCATCCATTATTGGTACCAGAGCTGACACTGAAAAAAAGTAAAACTAATAAGAAGTGTGCATCGTCAAAAAATCAGGAACAACTGAAGTCCTTTCCAGGTTTGTGTAATTTTTATAGAAATTTTCCACATGAACGAGTCTTCAACAGTCTGTGTTTCACTAAATTATTATGCCCTTAGGTGGTTTCTATCTGGACCTCAAACGTCAGGAAGATTTTGAAAAACTTTGGCTTTGAAGGAAGAGGGAATTTTACATTATTGTGACTTTAAACAGCCAATTTGTTTGGGGACTGGCTCAAGAGGGAACAGCTTTGGACTGGAATTGCTCAAAAACTTTGGGGGTGAGGAGAATTTTCGCAAGGAGATAATTATCTAGATACAAGCAAAATTTGAGACCGATGCATGGATAATTAACGAAGTTGAGGTTTTTACAAAAATTTCAATTTGATGTAGTATATGTGCAGGGTACACAGAAGAAGTACCAGAAGCTTTATCCAAATATAGATGAGGAACATGTAAAATCGTTTTCCAGTAAAAGGGTTCAGGGAAGCAATAAAACTGAAGGTACCTGTACAAATCTTAGAAGGTATCAGAATCAGGATGAGATGAGGAAGTTGACAAAGAGGTACTTTGGTAAGAAAGACAGTGACGGTAAATCGCCAAAATATTACAGGTGACCCAATGGAAATTCGGATGGCTGGAAGTTGTGTTGGCCCGATGAGTACATAGATGATATAATCAATTACATTCATATAAGTTTTGGACACATTGCCACTAAAGAGTGTGCACAAAGCTAAAAGAGTATGTAATTTATAACAATGTGCCAAATAATGTGAATAACCGTATTAAAACATGTGATGAATTTCAAAGAGCTCAACTCACCAAGTAAATATGCAGACGTCCAATGCATAATGTAAAAGCAAACGATTTGATATAATTGCTAGCTGTGGATTTCCATAGCCTTTTGCTGAAGTCGAAATAAAGTTTTGCCTAACTTTTTTTAGTGTTGGAGGTATTTTGTTAACTTGTAAATCTCCACCCTTTGCGGAAGGCAACTGGCTAGGCACTCTTCAGTAAACTACAGTAGAAAAGATTGTTTTGTGAAGTTTGGGAAACCTAAAGTTAGACTTTCTGATAACAAATAACAAACGAATATAGATCAAAATTCTTATTTTATTTGCCAGTCAAGAAATACTCTTTAACATATTGTTTTTATTATTAGGTAAACTTCACAGTAATGATGCTGTATTAGGTGACTGATGTTTATCGTTACTCTCTAAGATATAGTTTTTATTATTAGGTAAACTTTACGTTAATCGATGCTGTATTTGGTGGCTTGTATTTGCTGATATGAATCTTTTTTTTTTTTTTTTGCAATATTTCACATTGATGCTCCCTAAAACACTAACTGGTTTCGTAAAGTCAGCTATCTTGTCTGTGGTGAAAACATTTTATCATACGAAACATCTCATGATAAAATAGGGAGGCACAAATGAATACATTGCTAATTCACATACGAAGACATTGCTAACTGTGGCTGGTATATTTTTGCTTCCTTCTTTTCTTTTGCTTCTTTTCAATATATATATGATTATTCAGAATATTTTTGTTTTGTTCTATACTGTGAAATGTAACTGCATTTAACTAAATTACGTCGCTACAGGAATCCTTTATCAAGTATGCAAAAATTTCAACTTCATTTTGATCTTCTCTGTAATGATTTTGTTAAATATATCTAGTAAAACTAAATGTAATACACAGAACCATTACTCTAACAGTGGATGAACAGAGAGGGTACCTGGGTGTGCATTGGTGTGTACATGGGGTATGCAGTGTAACTTGCCATTACTGCGTCAGACAGAAGTACAGGCAAAAAATACTGCGGAGGTTTATGTTTCGAACGCTAAATAATGATGTGAGTGTTATGAAAGAAAATATTAATATGTTTGAATATATTGATGTGAGTGTTATGAAAGAAAATATTAATACGTTTGAATATAGTAAGCTTCGCGGAGTGTTGTGAACAGCAGTGACAACGTACATGCGAATGGACAATGACCGTCGTTATTAAAACCAAACTGTTGGCATCTTACCAAGTTCCACAAGCTAATGTACATTAAAATTCTTATTTTATTTGCCATTTAATCAACTGTCGCACGCTTTGTAATGTTAACCGTCACAGTGGAAACATTTAAACTGTGTTAATGTATGTGAAACCAGCTCGCCATTTTGTGAATATCCTAAACTGGCACTCCAAAAAATAAACGGACTGGCTGTAGCTTCGCAGTCAACTACTTAAAGTGAATTATACACAGTTTTACAACTGTGTACTGGGTGTTAATAACAGTAGTGTGTGTGTCATCAACATTATTGGCGTACGTTAATAAAGGATTCAAGCAAACTGCATTAACAATAAATACCGACTGACGAATAGTGGAAGGGAGATGGCGGAAGGATAGTATAACAGCTGAGTGGACCTCGTACCAGGCGAGAAGACAGATACATTTGACCACTGATAGAGCTACTGTAATTATGGTGTCAGCAACGATGAGCTGCAACGCAAAGATCTCTCTCCATAAAGACTCAAAAATCATTTAAATTGTAATTTCTTTTCTTTTGTGACTAGGTTTTCCTGATGTTTGTTTCAGTGTGAGTAGATTCAAATTTGTGTTGACACTGTTTGCACGTTATTATTTTACTATCTTTATGGCTTAATTAGCACGTCTCCTTTTAATTTTGTTTTGGTTGTCATCGGATGTGTTTCTACGTATCGTTTAGGGGGCCTTGCTTTGTTTATTTATTTATTTATTTACACGTCAAGTGCCATAGGACCAAATTGAGGAGCAAATCTCCAAGGTCATGGAACGTGTCAGTACATGAACTTACAACATAAAATTAATAACAGATAAAAATAAATGTTCATGAACCTGAAAAAAAGTCAGTCCATAAGTTTAAGTAAAGGCTATCAGCAATACAATAAGAATCAGCTTAATTTTTCAAGGAAATCCTCGACAAAATAGAAGTAGTGACCCATGAGGAAACTCTCCAGTTTCGATTTGAAAGCGCGTGGATTACTGGTAAGATTTTTGAATTCGAATGGCAGCTTATTGAAAATGGATGCAGCAGTATACTGCACACCTTTTTGCACAAGAGTTAAGGAAGTCCAATCCAAATGGAGGTTTGATTTCTGAGGAGTATTAACCGAGTGAAAGCTGCTTATTCCTGGAAATAAACTAATATTGGTAACAAGAAACGACAATAAGGAATATACATATTGAGAGGCCAATGACAAAATACCCAGACTCGTGAACAGAAGTCGACAAGAGGTTCGTGATCTCACACTACTTATTGCCCGAACCGCCCGTTTCTGAGCCAAAAATATCCTTCTAGAATGGGAAGAGTTACCCCAAAATATAATACCATACGACATAAGTGAATGAAAATAAGCAAAGTAGACTAATTTACGTGTCGAAGTATCACTCACTTTTGATACAGAACGAATAGTGAAAATGGCAGTATTAAGTCTTTGAACAAGATCTTGAACGTGGGCTTTCCACGACAGCTTACTATCTATCTGAACACCTGGAATTTCAACTGTTCAGATTCACTAATCATATGCCCATTCTGTGAGATTAAAACGTCAGGTTTTGTTGAATAGTGTGTTAGAAACTGTAAAAACTGAGTCTTACTGTGATTTAACATTAGTTTATTTTCTACAAGCCATGAACTGAGGTCATGTACTGCACTACTTGAAACCGAGTCAATGTTGCACACAACATCCTTTACCACCAAGCTAGTGTCATCAGCAAACAGAAATATTTTAGAGTTACCAATAATGCTACAGGGCATACCATTTATATAAGTAAGCAACAGGAGCAGCCTCAAAAGTGATCCCTGGAACACCCCCCACTTGACAATACCCCACTCAGATCCCACATCACAGCCGTTATCAACATGTGAATAATGACCTTTTGCTGCCTGTTGCTAAAGTAAGAGGTGAACCAATTGTGAGCTACTCCCCTTATTCCGTAATGGTCCAAATTCTGGAGCAATATTGTGAGATCAACACAGTCAAATACCTTTGTTAAATCATAAAATACGCCAAGTGTTCGAAAATTTTTGTTTAGCCCATCCAGTACCTCACAGAGAAAGCATAATATAGCATTTTAAGTTGTCAAACGACTTCTAAAGCCGAACTGTACATTTGATAGCAAATCGTGTGATATAAAATGATCAATTAAACTTACATACACAGCCTTTTCGATAACTTTTGCAAACACTGATGGCATAGAAATAGGTCTAAAATTATCTACATTATCCCTTTCTCTCTTTTTATAAAGTGGCTTTACTACTGAGTACATTGACTGGATTACTCTCTTTCAAATTCTAAAGGTGGCAGGGGTAAAATATAGGGAGCGAAAGGCTATTTACAATTTGTACAGAAACCAGATGGCAGTTGTTAGAGCCGAGGGGCATGAAAGGGAAGCAGTGGCTGGGAAGGGCGTGAGACAGGGTTGTAGCCTGTCCCCGATGTTATTCAATCTGTATATTGAGCAAGCAGTAAAGGAAACAAAACAAAAATTCGGAGTAGGTATTAAAGTCCATGAGAAAGAAATAAAAACGTTGAAGTTCGCCGATGACATTGTAATTCTGTCAGAGATAGCAAAGGACTTGGAAGAGCAGTTGAATGGAATGGACAGTGTCTTGAAAGAGGGTATAAGATGAACATCAACAAAAGCAAAACGAGGGTTATGGAATGTAGTCGAATTAAGTCGGGCGATGCTGAGGGAATTAGATTAGGAAATGAGACACTTAAAGTAGTAAAGGAGCTTTGCTATTTGGGAGCAAAATAACTGATGATGGTCGAAGTAGAGAGGATATAAAATGTAGACTGGCAATGGCAAGGAAAGCGTTTCTGAAGAAGAGAAATTTGTTAACATCGAGTATAGATTTAAGCGTCAGGAAGTCGTTTCTGAAAGTATTTGTATGGAGTGTAGCCATGTATGGAAGTGAAACATGGACGATAAATAGCTTAGACAAGAAGAGAATAGAAGCTTTCGAAATGTGGTGCTACAGAAGAATGCTGAAGATTAGGTGGGTAGATCACATAACTAATGAGGAGGTATTGAATAGAACTGAGGAGAAGAGAAGTTTGTGGCACAACTTGACAAGAAGAAGGGACCGATTGGTACGACATGTTCTGAGGCATCAAGGGATCACTAATTTAGCATTGGAGGGCAGCGTGGAGAGTAAAAACCGTAGAGGGAGAACAAGAGATGAGTACACTAAGCAGATTCAGAAGTATGTAGGTTGCAGTAAATACTGGGAGATGAAGCAGCTTGCACAGGATAGAGTAGCATGGAGAGCTGCATCAAACCAGTCCCAGGACTGAAGACAACAACAACAACAACAACTTTAATCGCTCAGCAAACCGACCATTCCTAAAGGAAAAATTACAAATATGGCTAAATACAGGGCTAACATGTGCAGCACAGTACTTGAATATTCTGCTAGACACTCCATAATAACCATGAGAGTCCTTAGTCTTCAGTGATTTAATTATTGACTCAATCTCCCTCTTGTCTGTATCACAGAGGAGTATTTCAGACGTCAATCTCGGAAAGACATTTGCTAAGAAATTTGTGTGATTTCCTGTAGAAACTAAATTTTTATTTAATTCACCAGCAATGCTCAGAAAATGATTGCTAATACTGTAGATATACCTGATTTATCAGTAACAGAAATATTATTACTGCGAACTGACTTTATATCATCTACCTTGTGCTGCTGACCGGACACTTTCCTTACAACTGACCATATGGCCTTAATTTTATCCTGTGAATTAGCTATTCTATTTGCATACCACATACTTTTTGCCTTGCTAATAACATTTCTAAGCACCTTACAATACTGTTTGTAATGGGCTACTGTAGCTTGATTGTGACTACTTCTAACATTTTGATACAATTCCCACTTTGTTCTACATGATATTCTTATTCCACTAGTCAGCCAACCGGGCTGTCCATTACTGCTAGTACCCCGTTTAGAATGTTCTAATGGAAAGCAACTCTCAAAGAGCATGAGAAATATGTTAAGGAAAGAATTGTATTTATCATCTATATTATCGGAACTATAAACAGCTTGCCAGTCTTGTTCCTTGACAAGTTTTAAAACACTCTCTATTGCTGTTGGATTAACTTTCCTATGTAGTTTGTAATTAAATATGACATTGGTTAGAGTACAAAAACCTTTTATTGTTAAAATTTGTGAATCATGGTCTGAAAGGCCATTCACCCTTTTACTAACAGAATGCCCACCTAGTAATGAAGAATGAATAAAAATATTTTCTATGACTGTGCTACTGTTCCCCTGCACCCTAGGTGGAAAAAACACAGTTGGCATCAGATCATATGAATTTAGGAGATCTACCAACATCCTATACAAAATTAATATTGAAGTCACAGTGTCAGGCAAATCCAACACCTTCCATGAAAACCCCGACATGATAAGCAAATCCAGTAGTATGTCACATAGCTCCGAATAAATCGTGACATTAAATTAACCAAAGTAATACGAGTAACGAGTGAGCAAATGCAATACCACAGACTAACACAAGAGTGCCTAAATGCATGTCATACCTTCCCACCGTGAGACAGACGCAGTTCCGAGGGGAGAAACGAGACCAGAAGCCGAGAGCAGACCCGTGTTAAGTTAGAAGGCCCTACGATAAGGGACGGACACCCACATCGCCAGCTAACCGCTAGGACCACACCAGCTGCAAGTTTTAGCGTGAGACCCTGATTGGTCAGATGAAAACACAGCCAGACAGTTTTTTTAAACCAACTTCGGTAAATTGTAGAAAGGAGAAGTTACGAGAGAATTGCTTCCAAGACGGCGAGGTGAGCGGAGCTGCGCTTTCCACCGCTCCCTGACAAACACCGACAAGGTAATGAACGCACGCGATGACGCATAACAGCGCATAAAGCTTCACTCAGAACTGCAGAAGTCTCATCTGTTACACCTCCTTTTTGCGTAATACTAGTGTCGATCGTCAATTAAAGCTCATGGTGTTCACATTTGCCACTTGAAGTAAAAATCTGAAACGCGATGCTTTTTCTGTTATATAATTATTGAGAAGCCACGTAAGCCACTGTAATTTACGACAAGTTAGATGAGTAATTAAAGATAATTGAGGGTCACTGTAGACCATTTGGATAGTTTTTTCTCTTGTGAAACTTAATTTAAACCTAGATTATAGATGTGATATGGCATAGGTCATCCTTTGATCCATTGTAGAACTTAGAAACCCACTCAGGGAATATTCGTTCACATTTTTGTTGAACACAGTTGGTTTTTACCATCCTGTATTAAAACATTTCCTTTTATCAATAGTGCAATTTATAAACAATGTTTTGTGAGTAGAATAAAATTTCCAATGGTAAACTTAACTGCTTTTTCGACGATATTTTACCAGCTAACTAACAATAGGAAAGCCTTAAACCTCTTCCACTAAATTTAGTTAGTATTAAGATTCTTTTACAGGGAGTGCAGTGGAGCTGACGCTGAAATCATTAAGTATTTGGTTATATCATCGCTAGTCTCACTGAACTCTTCTGAATTCTACATGTCATGTGTGGTCTGGCGTCTCCTTACTAGCAACAGGTCCCAGGTTCAAACTAGTCAATTCCCTAAAAAACACACTCAGAGCGTCGTTGCGCGAAAGTGGTAGGGAGACACGATATAGAACAAACAGACACCATACAGAATGTTAGAAAATGGCGACCCTGCCAGGATGGTAACATACCATGATTGCAGGTCGACCACATGCCTAACTAGGCCAGAAAAATATCCTGTTAAAAAATTTTCATAATAATTTTTTTTTTTTTTGAATGGCATACATAGTCGAAAACAGTAGCTGCAGCGATAGATAGTAAGAAAGTATTCAATAGAGACATTCCAGCAGAGACAATAGCATAATTAAGTTATGAATTTTAAAAATTGTTAGAATTAAGTTTTCTCCTCAATGCAAGCGCACAGGTGGCGGATACATCGTTGACAAGTTGGTTCTGACCCAACAAGTAAGTGAATGGTTTGTCAAGTCGTGTGAAGAAAACGTTTACGAAACGCGTGAGATCGTATGAGCGCATGTTGACGCGAAGTAGGGCGCGTGAATTGCTTTTAAAACAGAAAATAAGGGATTCGGAAAGATTAACAATGGCAGATCGAGACCTTTGACCGAATTGAGGTAGAGACCCAGCATGAAAATGGACAGAGAATAGAGGAAAGTACAACAGACGATGCAGTATCGCGAGAAACAGGACATATAACGCACCATAACGAGGATATTGTACGTCAAGGCATAGAAAACGTAAGTCAGCATACGGCAGAGGAGCAGGAAAGTAGAGAGACAGTCGATGAGGATTCTAACTTGCGTCTGGAATACGTAGAACCCATAGTACAAGTAATCAGAGCTCCCTCACCACAGAGTACAAGGAATGCGAGCAGAAACGTGTCACAGCACTGTTCAGTGCAATCGGTTGCGAACCAACACTTGGGCAAAAACACAGAGCGTAGGACGTCGGAAGAAAACGCAATAGGACCCACCAATCTGGCAGAATTATTACAACAAATTACGGAAACCATGACAAGGCAAAAAAAGACATAGCGAACCAAATTCACAATGGAGAAACCACGAGACAAATGCGTGAGATTAAAGAACAAAACAAAAAAATTCAGTTACACCTAAGTCGTATTGAAGACGAGGCAAAAGAATCTCAAGAAGTGATAGAAAACTTAATAACAGGTCACAATCAATTGAGAACAGTCATTGACAAGGTACAAGCGGACGTACAAACATTGCGTAATGACATTCAGGACGAGATCAAAACATTACGTAACAACACCCAGGGAGAAGTCAAGAAACTAGAGAAACAGATAAACGAAATTACTAGACAAGCAGCAGGTACAGCGCGTGAAATTGTTGAAAACAGTGTGTTACTCAAACGTATCACAAAAGCAGCGCTGGCAAGATATGGTAACCGCATAGTCAAAATAGAAGCGCAAACGAAGCGACAAGTTCAGAAATTGCGAACAGAGTTGTTGCAAACCATTGAAGAGCGTAATGAACAGGATCGAAAAAGCACAGAGTCTGCAACCACATCCGTATCTGTAACAGCACCGGAAAAACAAGCAATTAACGAAGATATTACGCATTTGCGATTCCAATCACAGGTGGAAAGTAACTTACGTGAAATCAGACAGCCTGCACAGCAACAAACACGTTTCGAAATTCTTGATGAACAAACGTCATCACAAACACATGCGGAACCACAAATGTATGTTTCAAGACAGTTTGGATCGTGCAATGAAGCAGCAAGGTTAGCCAGACAAGATACCGAACCAATACCTGACAATGGAAAGCCAGGTCGCGGAGAGTACAGTGCAATGCATTCAGCTACACGTTCACAACCGATGGAACAAAATTATTGCGTACCACTCCAACGATACTACGCAAGGGTAGGCGAAAGTTACAGTGGACAATATCCAATGGATCTACCACAACCGGAAAGAACGACGGGAGAAATGATCAGAAACAAAAGTGGCGAGGAATCGCGAATTTCATATGGAACTATGACGAAGTACGACAACGATCCTCACAGTCAGAAAATTTCAACACTTTCGAGAAGGAACCTCATTACATCCACGAACTTTTATTGATCAATTCCGAGTAGGATTACCAGACCACTGGACGCTAGCACGCAAATTAGACTTTTATATGTGCACACATGTCAGGAACAGTCGCAGAAACCATGCAGAATGTTGCAGCGACATGCCGATCGTACGAGGATTTCAGAGAGAAATTTCTCTCACGATATTGGTCCAGCGAAGCACAGAACAGAGTGAAGTACGAATAATTACAGAACCCATATTTTGAAAATTCAGGAGAGAAGAGTCCCGTGAAATTTTTCGAATTAATGGCAAAGAAACATCAATGCTTAGATGTACCATACAGTGACGGAGAGTTGATTAAATTATGCGCGATGAAGCTACCATTGAAATACCAGCAATCATTAGTAGGTCGCGGAGGCAATGACGTCGAAGCATTTAAAGGTATTCTAAGGGAACTAGAGTTCATATTTTCGGAAGATGACGCAAGAAAAAGACGAAGCGCACGTGAAAACGAAAGTAAAAAGCAGTGGAATCCACAAGACACAGTACGAAGAAACAATAATTATTAACCATGTAATAACTTCGCACCAAGAAACGACAATAGATTTCAACAAAGAACCGGTTATGGATTTAAAAGAGAATATGGCAATAACTATAATTCACCCAGGAACGGCAACAACTATTACAGAGGGAATAACGACAACCGGAACGGGTACTGGAGAACCAATAGACCGACAAATTATCAACAAAGAAACCACTATCAACAAGCTGAACAAGAAAAGAGAATACAGATAGAAGAGGTGGAGGTAAGACCACCAAATTCCGATAAACGTTCGAATTGACAGCTAAGCGCCCATGCCAAAGAGAATGACGCACCGACCCAGGACAATTGCAGCACCTTGAACAGAGAAGTAAAAATCTTATCACGAGAAGAGAAGAGGGAAGAAACAAATCCGCAGGGACCAGATGAAAACGAAGACAAGAAAACAACAATATCGTGTTGGGACGAAATTAACTGGGAGAATACCGACGAGGAAGATGAATTACCAGAGGCATGCACAACGAATGTACGAGGAAAGGTCGAAGTAATGAGTATTGCAGAGCTATTTGAGATGGAAACCAGGGAAAGCGAATTCAATGACGATAATGCGCAGTCGACAGAAGTTGAAAATAAGTTACGAGTTGGCACACAACCCAACGTATATAATGAAGGAAGTTATGAAGCGATAATTAGGGCATTTAGATGCGATTATGTGGAAGTAGCGACGAAGAAGGAGAAGATATACGAGGATGAGGAAAAAGTAGAGGATGTTGAAGAAAGCGTAAATGAAGGAAGAAATAGAGAAGAGGAAATAAAAGAGAGAGAAGTAGCAGTCGAAACTTATCCTACAGAAAGTTCGAATTCAAAAGGGAAATTCCTAAAAAGACTCATGTGTGATTCAGTGGAGGATTCGTTGATACAAGAAGAAGAAGAACAGAACCAACCCTTTCAAATTCAACCAATTGTGAAGGCCATGGTAAAGCATATCCCAGTCAATATTGTAATTGATAGCGGAAGTGAACTGACTGCGATCTCAGAAAATTTATTCATGCAGTGTAATGTCAATGAGGAATTGCCAGTTCTGAAAACACGTAAAATTACAGTAAGAGGTCCTATTACAAACAATGCTGTGGAAGTTACGAGACAAACAAGGTTAACTCTTTCGTGTCAAGGTCAAAAGATCGAAGCCAACTTCGTGACTATGCCTAAACTAACTGTAGATTTGATTATAGGTGCAGATTTTTTAAATGAGAGACGAGCGATAATAGATATGGGGAGAGGTAGCGTAACATTCGGGAATGTCACACTTCTCTTTGAGCAAAAGCTAAAATTAGAAGAAATACCAGTTATAAACAAATAATTAAGAATGACGCGGGATAAAGAGGATGAAGAATTAGAATGGTATGCACAAAAGGGGGAATCGCCTCAACTCATGTTAGAAGTCCATAAAGAAATCGACGAAAAATTGCAAGAAGTTCAATGTATTTCGGAACACAGTAAAAGAGAATTAGAGGGTATTTTACGAGATAAAGCAGAGGTATTTTTACCTAAGACTGGCAGTATTAAACACTTTCAGTACAAGTTTGAAGTAAAACGGCACAAACCATTTAGAGTGCCACCCTATACAATCCCATTAAGCTACAGGAATAAAGTATTCCAGGAGATATCTAAAATGTTAGATGACGATATTATTGAACCAGCAACCTCCACACATAACAGCCCGCTCCATATTTTACAAAAACGAGATGGGAGCATCAGGTTAGTGCTTGATTCCAGACAGATCAACACAATCATAATCACTGAGACAGATCGCCCAGAAAAATTAGAGGAATTGATACAAAACTTCCACGGTGCTAAGATATTTTCATCACTTGATTTACGGAGTAGTTTCTGGCAAATAGGCAAATAGAATTGGCCCCAGAATGTAGAAAATTTACAGCATTTATCGTATTCGGTAGATGTTACCAGTTTAAACGATTGCCATTTGGTTTGACGTATCATCAGCAGCGTTTATTAGGGGATTTAATACTATACTCAGTCCTGAAATTTTACAAAAAATTACTTGTTATGTTGATGATGTGATTATAGCAGAACCCTCTTGGGAACATCACAATGACATATTAAATCAGTTTTTACAGATCATGAAAGAGCATGGGGTCACAGTAAATATAACAAAATCCAAATTTGGAAGGCGAGAGGTCAAATTTCTAGGACACATAATTTCCGAGAAAGGGGTAATGCCCGACCCAGAAAAACTACCGGCAATCAAAGAATTCTGTACTCCGTATAATAAGAAAACTCTCAGCGGATTTGTTGGTCTCACCGGATTCTATAAAAAATTTATTTGGATCGACTCTCTCGCAACACCACGCCTATGTACATTGACTGGAAAAAACACGCTGTGGGTATGGGATCAACAAGCCAATGCAGAATTTTTAAAAGTGAAAAACGCATAAACAACAGCACCGATTTTAGCACATCCTGATCTAACATAAAATTTTTGTATGGCCACTGATAGCGCGAAAACAGGTTTAGGAGTTGTTTTATTCCAAGAATACGAACAGGCAGGGCTAAGATCATATAGAACAATTGCATTTGCCAGTCGGGTACTCAAAAAAGCGAGAAAAACTATTCAGTCACGGAGCTGGAAGCACTGGCCATTGTATGGGGCATCCAACGTTTTCGATACTTCCTATTCGGAAGAAAAACAAAAGTATACACTGACCACAAAGCATTAGAATTTCTGTTATCCGCCAGACTAACTCATGGGAGGTTAGCCAGATGGATGTTAATACTACAAGAATTTGACTTCACTATTACACACATACCAGGACCAGCGAATGTATTAGCAGATACTTTATCACGATGTCCACAGGGTGCATCCAATAACATAGGTTTGGAAGCAGCAGAAGACCAGTTTACAATGTACTACATGAAACAAGTACCTTTCGAAAACTACATTACGACAGCATTGAAAAACATAGGCAAAGAACAGGACAAGGATAACGAAATACTAGGAATCAAACACAAGTGGAGAAGTAAGGGCATTCGACAGCACCATCTCGTAAAAAACAGTGTTTTATTTTTTAGACGAAATGTTGCAACGAATGAATGGTTAGTTTATATCCCAGATGAGCTAATTAATAAGTACATATGGTATACACATTTAAGTAATGGCCACTTTGGACAAAAGAAATGCTTTTTAAAAATAAAACAAACAAGCCATTTTCCTAATATGGAAAGAAGAATTAGAACAGTATTAGTCAAATGCAAAAAATGTATGAGGGCTAAACACATCACTTTCCAAACCAAGCCACCTATGTTTCCAGTAATCCCTAAAAGATTAAAACAAATAGCTGCAACAGATTTGATGGGGCCCCTCCCACGCACAAAAAATGGATATATTTTCATACTTGTCGTTTTGGAACTTGCTTCTAAATATGTTACCTTGACACCATTAAAACGGGCAACAGGTCTTACTATAAGTAAAGCATTTAGACAAGATTTTCTCAGACAAGTAGGTCGAGTGGAACGAATAATTTCGGATAATGGCCCACAATACAAATCAGTGCAATGGCAGAACACGTTAAAACAACACAAAATAAAACCCATCTACATATCTAAGTACAAACCTAGCGTAAATCCAGCAGACGATCTATGAAGGACATAAGCACTTTATGCCAATTATATGCAGGCAAAAGACACAACACTTGGGATATATACCTTAAAGATTTTCAAGATGTAATAAATGAAATGCCACATAGCACTACACTACTACATCCAGTTACTGTACTTAAAAATATTGAAACCCCAAACATAACCAGAGAAAATGTTAGATTTTCGATTGTACCACGTAGACAGCACAAACAAGTCATAGCAACAACACTCTCCAATATCAGAAAGGCAGCCATTAAAAGAAATGAAGGAGGAGATAGAACAGCAATTAGAAGAACATCCTCAGTAGGCCAGAAATTATTTGTAAAAACACACCATCTCTCCAGCAAACAGAAACACAAAATACATAAGTTTTATGCTGCATACAAAGGACCTGTCATAATTAGCTGAATTGCTCATGATAATGCTGTGGAACTAATGAACCCAAAAACAGGCAAAACCTTAGAACTTCACCATGTGAGCCACATCAAAAAGTTTGAAGATAAGTTTTGTTACTGGTAAATGATCAGCACAATATTTCAAGATTATGTTGCAGATAAGATCGTCAGGAGAGAGAAGAATAAAGAGAGAGGAAGGTGGGAAAAAGAAAGTAGTTTCAATAAAAACAAAAACAAAAATAACACCAATAGTACCATAGATTAAGGTGATGGGATAAAGCGTAGATAGTCTAACAGCATGAAACACTAAAGTGCTATACACCGCGACACTACACAAAAATAAAAAACGAATTTGAGGATTTTTGTAGAAGTTAAGACTCAAGATATCTTAGAATTGTAACATGGAAAGGGCGCCGAAATTTGTAAAGCTTTTTAAGAAGGCATAAAACAATGTAGGTACTAGACATATGTTAGATGATTAAAAGTAAAACTTTTTGTAAGAACCATTGTAAAACCTCCAACAAAGACCAGATGCAACGACCCACAAGTTGCAGCGCGAGAAGTATCAAGAAAGAAAAGGACGTAATTAGCAAGACACGATTCCTACAATGCAGAAGCGTTGAGAGAACGGAAAGGACAGCGACACCAACAGAGGGCTCTTGTAGCCGAAGTGGGCAGTAAATCTGCCCGCTAAGCGGAACCCTGCTGGGACAGAACATGGAGCTGCACAGTGGCGGAGCACTGCAGAGACGTGACAGGACGCCGAACGCCGGAAGGGTCTCCGAGCGCCCCGACTCGGCAGAGCGAGCAAAAAATGGCCTGACCAGAAGACCGCTTGGGCAAGCCACTACTGGCAAAAAAAAAAAAATAAATAAATAAATAAAAATATGTGTAAAGGTCACACTACTACTATTAAACAGCACGCTGATGCACGAAACTGAAGAAAACTTCCACAAAGTAAAAATGACACGCCCAAACAATTTATCAAACTGTTACTAAGAGGAGAATTTCAAAGCGACTAGTTATCAATAAATATTTCCATATCTTGCCCAGAGAAGAACCAAGAAGCAAGTAAGAAGCAGAGAAAAAGCAGGAAGAACAGAAGTTGAAGATTTGCAAGATTGAGACCAAGAAAGAAGATGGGTGAAGAATAGACGGCATACCTTCCCAAATCCCTATCCTATTGTAAACTAGTCATCTGCGAAGTACTACAACGAAAAACGACCGCTTTCAGCGACACATATCGATGACTTTCACGCATACAAAGCCAGTAAACCACGAGATTCTGCACTCACAGCTCCATTCCATTATGGGACCTCCACAACAGCAACACACACTTGCAAAGACAACAAGGAACGACGAACGAAGCTGTACATTAAATACTTGCCCACATCCATCTCGCTCAAGTCCCCCACCTTCGTGCAAAAACATTTCCCAACCTCATGCTTCAACATTCATAGAAAGTGTGAGTGTGTGAAATCAAATTATGTGATGTAGGAATTGTGCAAAATAAACGTGTGAAAAACTAAATCAGTTAAGCCCACCAGACAGCTAATAAACTACAAAATAACAGTAATTGACTATGGACTTGAGTAAATAATAGACCATCGATAAAAGTAAGTCATTAGTTCTGAAATGGACAGTATGTAAAGAACAAAAGTAAGGCATAATAAACACTAAAACTATATGCCACTTATTTTCTCCTCATAAAAATAAAAGAATAACTATATTTTACTTATTTTGTCCTTATAAAAACAAAGAATAAAAAATTATCTTGTTGGATGTTTTACCTTTTTTTAAACATTTGTACCATTTGTTAGGATATTATCTCAATACTTGTGTATATATATTTCTTTGTCAAAGCAATTCTTAGAAATAATTCTTATTTGTGAGTGTAACAATGTTGAATTGAGTGTCTAGAAGCAAAAACATTTTACTTGTACATGATATTTAGAAAATGTGTTAGGAATAGATTTTACTTAATTACTACACTTATAAAAAAAATATATTTTTAAGATAATTGATGCGAAAGACTCCTCACTTTCGATAACAAACTTCTTAAAAAACGAACTTCACACTTAAATAAAGAAAGAAAATAATTAAAAATTAATAATAGCATAAAAATATTCTTCTCTTGTCATTTTTGAGAATAATGTGGAAGAATATAAAAATATAAATTAGTGATACAAACTAGCACAGAACCAGAATAACATGGCTGAACAGTAGGCAACAAAATTTAGATAACGGAATAATTTTTGACTGACTTAGACAATGATTCAATCATGTATATGATATGTAAGGTGTCAGGCAAATCCAACACCTTCCATGAAAATCCTGACATGATAAGCAAATCCAGTAGTATGTCACATAGCTCCGAATAAATCGTGACATTAAATTAACCAAAGTAATACGAGTAACGAGTGAGCAAATGGAATACCACAGGCTAACACAAGAATGCCTAAATGCATGTCATACCTTCCCACCGTGAGACAGACGCAGTTCCGAGGGGAGAAGCGAGAACAGAAGCCGAGAGCAGAACCATGTTAAGTTAGAAGGCCCTAAGATAAGGGAAGGAGACCCACGTCGCCAGCTAACCACTAGGACCACACCCCAGCCGCAAGTTTTAGCATGAGACTTTTTCGCGTCTCTGTTACGTCAGGACCACCCACCAGCCCATGTTAAAAGCTAGAGCCCTCCAGAAGAACAGTATAGATCTTACGATAACACAAAAAGGGGCCACCGAACCGCAAGTTTTAGCGTGAGACTTTTTCGCGTCTCTGTTACGTCAGGACCACCCCCCATCCCATGTTAAAAGATAGAGCCCTCCCGAAGAACAGTATAGATCTTATGATAACGCTAAAAGGTCACACCAGCTGCAAGTTTTAGCGTGAGACTTTTTCACGTCTCTGTTACGTTGCAAACTTTAAAAAGATTGCCCCACCACGTAAAGTATAAAGTTTCTCATTGGATAGACAGAATTTTTGTAGGCGGAGCTTAAAGTTAACATTGAGACCCTGATTGGTCAGATGAAAACACTGCCAGATAGTTTTTTTAAACCAACTTCGGTAAATTGTAGTAAGGAGAAGTTAGGAGAGAGTTGCTTCCGAGACGGCGAGGTGAGCGGAGCTGTGCTGCTCACCGCCCCCTGACGAACACCGACAAGGTAATGAGCGCACGTGATGCCGCATAACAGCGCATAAACTGCACAAGTCTCATCTGTTACGCCCCCTTTTTGCGTAATACTAGTGTCGATCGTCAATTAAAGCTCATGGTGTTCACATTTGCCACTTGAAGTAAAAATCTGAAACGCGATGATTTTTCTGTTATATAGTTATTGAGAAGCCACTGTAATTTACGACAAGTTAGATAAGTAATTAAAGATAATTGAAAGTCACTGTAGACCATTTTGATAGTTTTCTCTCTTGTGAAACTTAATTTAAACCTAGATTATAGATGTGATATGGCATAGGTCATCCTTCGATCCATTGTAGAACTTAGAAACCCACTCAGGGAATATTCGTTCACATTTTTATTGAACGCAGTTGTTTTTTACCATCCTGTATTAAAACATTTCCTTTTATCAATAGTGCAATATTTATAAACAATGTTTTGTGAGTAGAATGAAATTTCCAATGGTAAACTTAACTGCTTTTTCGACTTTATTTTACCAGCTAACTAAAAATAGGAAAGCCTTGAACCCCTTCCATTAAATTTAGTTAGTATTAAGATTCTTTTACAGGGAGTGCAGTGGAGCTGGTAATATCATCGCTAGTCTCGCTGAACTCTTCTGAATTCTACGTGTCATGTGTGGTCTGGCGTCTCCTTACCAGCAACAAGTCCCAGGTTCAAACTAGTCAATTGCCTAAAAAACACGCTCAGAGTGTCGTTGCGCGAAAGTGGTAGGAGACACGATATAGAACAAACAGACACCACGCAGAATGTTAGAAAGTCACCACATATAACTACTTTCTGGTACTTCCTACAAAGTGAATCAAGAACCCTCTCTACCTTAAGCAAAAATGCTCTGAAGTCGGAGTTAGGGGACCTATAAACAACAGCAATCAGAAATTTAGTTTCACTAAATTCAATTAATGCTGCACAACTTTCAAATATACGTTCAGTGCAGTGTCATGATACGTCTATGGATTCATATGAAATACTGTTTTTCACGTACAGAGCCACTCCCCCATCCCGCAAGGAACTCCATGAGAAACAGCCAGGTAATCTGTAGCCTGGTAAAGGAAGCGTCTGAATTACAAAATTATTTGAGTGGTACTCTGATATACCAATAATTTCAGAGTTAATATCTATTAGCAGTTCACTAACTTTATCTCTAATACCTCTTATATTTTGATGAAATATGCTAATTCCTTCTCTACTTGGAAACATTACATCCTCTGGTGGTGAGCCCTTAGTTAGAGGCACTTCCTTCAAGCGAGTATACCTAGCAGCTGACTTCAGTCTAAAAAAGGTCCATCTCTAACACCAACTACTACAGGAATTTTTCCATGAGTGACACCACTACCACCACCACCACCACCCACTACACTGTCACCTACAAGCTTAGTCAGCGTCCCCTTCCCATACGTTTTGAGGTGAAGGCCATGCCTAGTGAAACCCCATCTACTGATAGACCCAACTGGCATCACTGAGATGTGATCCATGCCCTCCGCCATCAGAGCCCTCCTCAGCCCCACATTGACACGCCTAACAGCCGCATTAAGGGGAGACCGATCATGACGCTGAAACAGTTGCACGAAATGCACATTAGGTCCACCAGTTTGAGTAGGTATCTTAACCAAGTCACCACTGACATCATATTCCCCGTCCCTATCGAGACTGTTCCCTGCTCCATCCACTATCACTACCTGATCTTCCTTCGTAAAATTCTTACATAACTCCCCAATGTTTTCATTCACCTGAGCCAACCCTGCACTAGGCTTCACAATGCTGGTGACCTGGTACTCACTCGCCAACACTTCCTGCAACTGCTGGCCCACACCTCTACCGTGGGAACTGCCTAGCAGCAGAACCTTCTTTCTGCTAGACTTTGCAACTAACCTAGGCCTCCTAATTGCTGAGGACTTCTGGAAGTTACCTGCATCTACAGCTATACGAGGCTCCTCTCCACTCAACTCTGACAGTTAGTTTTTCTATTGCA
Organism: Schistocerca serialis cubense; assembly: GCF_023864345.2. Lineage (NCBI taxonomy): Eukaryota > Metazoa > Arthropoda > Insecta > Orthoptera > Acrididae > Schistocerca > Schistocerca serialis. Next base: position 937,490,681 of record NC_064639.1, on the reverse strand, counting down.
TGTATGCAAAGTAAGACTGTCTGAATACCTCCTCTTCCTAGCTACCTTCTTGCCAACTGCCAGTTCCCATTCCCCACCACCCTTCACCCTCCTCAACCTATCTAGTTCCTCCTTTGCGCATTGTAACTGCAACTGAAGGGCACAGATGTTACGCTCCTGCTCCTCTATTAACTTGTTTCTACCACAGATTCTACATTCCCAGGAGAGGATCTCCCTAAAATGACTGCTGGCTTCCCCACTGCATTCCCCCCAATGAAAATACTTTGAACAAATCCCACACCGTAATCCACTACTCACAAACCTATGACTGAGCCCACACTTTTCACTCATGGTAAAATTTTACAGTTACTGAAAAAAGAACTATACGTCTACATTACCAAAGTTCCGTTACACCAGTAGAACTATTTAAGAACTAACAATAATGGTCTCGAAATTCTCTGCCTACTGAGAAAGCAGCTACTTGTATTAATACTACTACATCAAAGCCGATACCAATACCAGCAAAACTTCGCAAAATTATTATCTAAAACCAAAAAATTAAAACGACCACTGTAACACTAAGCGAAGTTAAAGCACTGAATGAAAATTTTACTGAAATATTTCACTAGAAAGAATAATAAACGTCAGTTAAATACTAAAACACGAAATTTACTAAACGACTTAAAACACACTGAAAACTCTATAAAACACAGCGAGCGAACGATTTCAAAATTTTATTAAGTCGTTATTTCACCACAAACGGCACTCAAAACCGCTGAAATCTATTAAATTTAATAACTGTACAAATAAGTTTGTCAGTACTTAGCTTATAGCCGCAACAGCTGCAGTGCACGCCGCAAAATGTAAACACACTACATATGTGTGCAGTGTATCCATTAGGCAAATTTACGTGTTTCGCTGTACCATTCAGTTGATTACTTGACTTGAGCTAACTGCCATTAGGCTCCGAGCGTTGACCAGTTGAAGCAGTGCACAAGGCATTGGTGTAAGGCACAGCGTGCTGTACGGGGTTCGCTGTTGATGCGAGCGTATTTATCTTCTGGTAGGCTGATTATTGTTGCAGAAGGGGCATCTTGGTCTGATGACTGTTGTTGTTGAGACGTCTATCTGAATTCAGGCCGCTAACCATTCAGCTATTTGACGGATGGGAACTTTGCCTGGAGTTTCTTCTCATTTGAACAATGTTGGAATCTTTATGATGAACATCTATCACCGTCATTACGCTTAACAGGTGTCCCGCAAGTGTGTTTTCTGTGCTTCGCACACCATCGGCGAGAGTGCGCTCTTTAATTTAATTCGTTAGGATGTCTGTGGTCACATTGAACATGCACCGTCAATTGCTGCGTGCTTGTACTATTTGCTGAATCTTCTTGTTAACTGCACCAGGCGAGTGGTTCCGTACTTACTGAAGGTGCGTGGCTCACTGGTGCTCAAGCAAGTTTCAAGTGTGCTCTTAAGAGATATGTTTTAAAATTTTCTTGCTGGTTTCCAGGTTATGGCCTTGTCTGCGGTGTCTTGTTGATTTAAACATGTGTGCCTCAGTTAGTAGGCACTCTGTTAATATAATTTTATATGTTGAAGGAGAGCAAAGGATCATTATTGTTATTATTATTGTTATTATACATACATACATACATAGTAAAGAAGCCTGGAAAGGGGCCTCACTGTAAAGTCTTTTCTTCAGTGGGTCTTGCTTATATTCCAGTCTGGCGTTCTGTGTATTTTACGTACAATTTTGAGGCGCTTCATTTACTATAAACTTACAACTGACTGTTGGCCATAAATATTTTTAAGTATTATTTGTTCACCTGCCAGAAGGCATTGCTCATTTCTGAAAATCTGGAATTCTGCGTTTTTTTCTTTACATTGCCTTGAGGCATTCTAGTTTTTATTGAGCTTGTACTTGTCCATTATACTAAAAGAACAATAACCAGCTGACTTTCTACATTACTTTTTCGTTGGAGAATAATAATCGTAATTGTATTTATTCCGCCTTGCAAGACGCTTTCTCGAGAACCATAAGAACTTACTTATGAAGTGTTTACTATTTATATATTTGGTGACTTTTTATGTTAATAAATAATTGTTAAAATTTTATTTGTTTCTATTGGCCCAGGACCTTATCATTCACCCTAATTCCTCCCTGCGGCCTTAATTCTATGGATTGTCTGTTACAGAGTTCTCAATGCCACGATCGAGTGTAGATACTTTTTCTGATTCAATCTAACGATATTAAAAGATGTTCCATAAATTATTTAGCAATTTAGCTACGCGATTTTTGTGATTTGTGTTCTTTTGGCACATAGTTCACCAAATTCTGACGTTGTTCCTTTCAGTAGCTTCGGAAGCGTAAATATTGAGTAAATATTCAAAGTTTAGTTCATTACATTTTTCCAAGTTAAATTTACAAATAAATTCGCGGTCAAAATTTCGCGCCGGTTTCGTCCCAGTTTCTTCACTTATTTTCTTAAGATCGTTAACTATTCCCGATTCACTGATCAGTTGTTATGATGTTATATGACTAGGAAATATTGCAACCGGAAAAGTGTTTGTTTATTAGCTATCGGCTAAAGCAGACCGATTTTCGATAATATTTATTTGGCCATTGTGGTACACTGGTCTTGCTATTTTCGCAAATGGATTTCCTTTGGCACTCTAGTATACGATTTTTACTTTCGTTTACTATTTTTTTATGAAATAAGTAAAGTGCCTCGTTACATTTGATGCATGTACAACACTTGACGTACGAACTCACTTGATAACCTGTAGTGAGGTAAAGACAATTCCATATCAGCCAAGATAATTCCAATAACCGTCATCGTCGTCTTCTACAGCTTACAGCATCTGCCTGGGTCTGATTGCAACATAAGCCTCTGCAGCTATTCCACCCTGTTTCCCTCTCCATTCTGTCTTGTTCTTTCTCCTTCACTCCAGCGATACACCTGTCTCTCAGTTTTCCTCTACGCCTCCTACCTTCTATTGTCATTTCATGGTCCTGTCTCAGTATCCTACCGACTCCCATTCTTTTAACATAACCATACTGTCTTAATGTTGTCTTTTCTACGGTATATTGCTTGAACTTCTGTCTCACGGTATCTCTCACCGACTCTTTACTCTATCCACTGTAGTATGCCCTATTACATTTTTTTGAAATTTCTATTCAACACCTCACCTGCCTTTTCTTCATTTTCGAAATTTCTGAAACACATGTGAGTTACTGAGCATAATACACTCGGTATAACATTTGTTTACTTTTCGTTGGTATATCCTTGCTCGTGATGACATTTGCCTTCCCCTTTCACTAATCTTCTTATTATTTCTCCTGCTGTCTTTTATTATGCGCTACACATACTTCAGACATTCCTCTTTCTTCAGTATTTGCCTTCTAATACATCGGCTGCTACTGTCCACTAATTCCTCGTCGTAGCGTGACTGGTGCGACAGAACGGTTGAAGTTTAACGTAAAGGAATGTGAATTAATAATATTCTCCGCGCTGTTATGCTGTGGTCGAATGGATTACACGTTAAAACCCAACATTTCATCCACATCAGCGGAGGACGTTTTCAAGGGGCATTGTAGCTTCTTTGAACGTCCGATTCACACTTTGGCTCCCGACTGACTATAGAAAAATTGCGCTTCCGCGTAGTGGGGTGACGTCACATGTTTTGAATACGCTATCGCAATTGGCCGTTGTCGACTGCCGTCGTCCGCTGTTGCTGTCATCCCATGGTGGAAGACTGGTGCACATCTTCTCCAGCACCGGAATCAGGATGTCATTTAATTTCATGCCCTCCTCCTTCCTACTGAAATTCCGGGAGTGTTTTACAATCTCTTTGACCTCTCCGTATAGCCTTTCATGGTATCCGCTTGTGGCTGCCAGTACTTGAGTCCTCTCAAAAAGAATGTGGTGATCTCTTGGCTGCAAAGCATGTTCCGCAACAGCTGAACTGTCACTCTCCCGTCTTCTGTAATTGCCTTTGTGTTCTTTTAGTCGTTTTTTGACCGCTCTTTTTGTACTACCCACGTACGTCTCCAAACAACTACAAGAAATCTCGTAGATTTCAGCTTTTTCCACCGGTTGGCGAGCATCCTTGTGCGATTTTAGGTGATCTTGTATCTTCCGTGGGGATGTGTAGTTTAGCTCGATGTTCCGCTTCTTCAATATTTCTTCTATGCGGTTAAAATAGGATTAAAGGATTCAGTTGAAGAAACAAAAAAATACTTTAAAAATGTCATTTCCCAGGAATTAGTCCTTTAGAAATAGCACCAACATCCCCCACTGAAATTAAGGGAATTATAAATATACTGAAAAACAAGAGCTCATGTGGTGTTGATGGAGTCTCTAACAGAATTTTGAAGTGTTGTTCTAATTCAATAATTGAAGTTCTTAGCGATATATGTAATGCTTCGCTGGAACAGGGAATTTTTCCGGACAGATTGAAATACGCAATTGTCAAACCTCTTCATAACAATGGGGACAAGAGGGATTTTAATAATTATTGTCCAATCTCACTGCTGACTTCATTTTTTCTAAAATATTCGAAAAAGTTATGTATTCAAGAGTAGTCTCACATTTAAGTGAAAATAATTTACTCAGCATGTAACAGTTCGGATTCTGGAAGGGTTACTCGACTGAGAATGCTATCTACATATATACCCATTATCGCCAGTTGGTATTTTTTGTGATCTCTCAAAGGCATTTGACTGTGTGGATCATGTCACACTCTTAGAGACACTCAGGTTTTATGGAATTGAAGGCTATACACACAGCTGGTTTGAATCATGTTTAATAAACAGAAAGCAAAACGTTCGGCTGAATAGCACAAATAACGTTGGGAAGGTGGTAAATTTTAGTGAATGGGGAGTTGTCACAAAGGGAGTCCCACAGGGTTCAATTTTCGGCCCTCTGGTGTTCCTTATTCATGTGAATGACCTTCCACTTAACGTTCAACAAGCTGCACTAGTACTTTTTGCAGATGACACGAGTGTTATAATAAATCCAATTCCAAAAAAAGCAGCTGAAGATATTGTTAAGGATGTCTTTCAAAGAATTATTAAGTGGTTCTCAGAGAATGGACTCTCCCTTAATTTTGAAAAAACTCACTATATCCAGTTCTGCACACCGACTAGAGTCATACCGACAATTGATGTAGCATACGAACAAGGCTCAGTTAATAGGGCAGATTTCTCCACATGTTTGGGTGTTCACATTGATGACAACTTGAACTGGAAGAAACGTATTACTGAGTTCCTCAAACAACTATGTTCAACTTCTTTCGCTCTTCGTATAATCGCTAGTCTTGGTAATAAACAGATCAGCCTCCTAACGTACTTTGCATATTTCCACTCAATAATGGCTTATGAAATAGTTTTCTGGGGTAACACACCACTTAGACATTAAGTATTATGTAGGCACCTTTTCAAGGAGTTAGGTATTTTATCTGCACTATCAGAGTACATATAATCACTAATGAAATTCGTTACAAATAATCCATCTCAAATCGCGAAAAACAGTGATGTTCACACGTACAACACTAGAGGGAAAAATGACCTTTCCTATCCGTTATTGAAGCTGTCATTTGCTCAAAAAGGAGTACATTATTCAGCAACAAAAACCTTTGATCATTTGCCCAACAACACTAAGTGTCTGGCAGGGAGCAGATCAAGTTTTAAATATAGCTTAAAATCATTTCTTTTGGACAAATCCTTCTACTCCATGGACAAGTTTCTGCTTCAGAAATGGTAAAAGAAAATTGTACCTCTAAATGTAGTTGCATGTGTAGAACCAAAAATTTCAGTAATATTAATATAAGCACTATTCACGTCTGTATATATATCTTGTAAGCTGACTTGTTCCACATCATATCGATAAAATAATCGGAAAAATGATCTGTGGAATATGACATGACTAAAACTAAACTAAACTAAAACTTAATAAATGGCAGGGAAACTTTCGGCTTCACCGATGCTTGAAAATCGATATGGTTTCTAAGCGATGGTCTTAATGCTCCTTTCCCTCAGCGAACGAATAACCATTCTTCAGCAGTGCATTGGTAAGCGTCAAGCAGCTCTGGTTCACAGATTTTCCTTGCTCTTACCACCAAAGTTTTAATGATACTTTGCTTTTGTTATGGGTGGTGGTTCGAGTCCCGGTGTAGGTAATGATATATGTGAGTGCGTTTTCGGTATATCGTGTGGCCCAAGCTACCATCTTCTTTCTTGAAAACTAGTACATCAATAAAATTTAATATTTCGCCTCCTCCTCCTCCATATTGAACGGAATCTTCTGACTGATTCCGTTCAGATGTCTGTGAAGACGATCCAGTTGCTCCCTGCCGTGCAGCCACAAAACAAATGTATGACCCTTATACCGGAACCAAACGGTCAAAAACGACAAGAAGAACACAAGAGCAAAAGAGTGGAGATTGACAGCTGAGATGTTGCGGAACATGTTTTGCAGCTGTAGTGGCCGCGCGGTTCTGACGCTGCAGTCTGGAACCGCGAGACCGCTACGGTCGCAGGTTCGAATCCTGCCTCGGGCATGGATGTGTGTGATGTCCTTAGGTTAGTTAGGTTTAACTAGTTCTAGGGGACTAATGACCTCAGCAGTTGAGTCCCATAGTGCTCAGAGACATTTTTGCAGCTTGCATTTTCATAGGACTCTAGTACTGGCAGCCGCAAGCAGATACCATGAAAGGCTATACAAAGAGGCCATAGATACTGTAAAAAACTCCAGGGGTTTCGATGATAAGGACGAGAGTGTGAAAGTGAATGACACTTGGATTTCGGTGCTGAAGAAGATGTGTACCTGTCCTCCACCATGGCATAATAACAACAGCGGACGACGGCAGTCGACAACGGCCAATTGCGCTCGCGTTTTCAAAACGCGAGACGTCACGTCATTGAGCGGTAGTGGAAGATTGCTGTAGTCAGTAGCGAGCCAGGGCGTGAATCGGGCTTCAGTAGAAGCTACGATGCCCGTTGAAAACGTCCTCAACAGATGGCGACGAAACGTCGAGTTTTAAGGTGAAACCCATTCGACCACGTCATAATAACGTGGAACATTTTATTAATTCACACTCCTTCACATTAAACTTCAACCGCACTGTCCAACCAGTTCCTCCTGTATATTTATCAATTCTTGGGTTCCCCCTCTCAATTTCCTGAAGGCTATAATCATTTTCAGATACACGTCGCCCCGACAATTTTATCTCCTTTCGCGCTGCCACTCCTGTCATTATTTCAACATTGATTCAACTGATTCTTTTGTTCAGATCAGTCTGTCTAGTGTTACACAACTCAGACTGTCTTGATACCTAAGTTTTCTTTATTCTTCTCATATTCAGCATTCCATTTCCCCTTTCTCTGAATCGCTTCCAAGACCTTGCATCTTTTCACACTAACATACGGCTTCTCAGTGTGCAAGAACACTATAGCTAAACACCTGTCATATTCGTTTTGTCTCTCTTGGAGCTGTCTTACAATAAAAATTAGATCCTCTTTCCTCATGTGTGGGCTAATTGTTCCTCTACCGGTACTTCCTACACACTTTTCCAGAATCTTCTCAAATACCTTGGAAGTATGACACGTCGAAGTAACTCTTGTATAATTATAGTGCTTGTTCCACTCCATGATAGATTGATTGATACAGCAACCGGTTTTCATAATTATTTAAAGAGACAGTCTCGGTTACAAAGTTTTTTTCATTACAAATAACGCGTTCGCCTGCTTAAGGTTTCCTCAGATTTTTTGAACAGAAAAGGAAAAGCAAAGATATAATTACACATTAAGGAGCATGGTTCTAACCTGCGTTAAATTAAAGAATACTGTTTAAAAAAATTTAAAAATCGAATTAGCACACACGAAAGGCTGTTATAGCAAGGCATGTCACCGGCTGGTAGGGCCGTTAGTGAGAAACAAGGTAACAAATCAGCTAAAGGGAGAACCATCGAACAAGATGCACTGGAACAGAATCTAGCGCATAAAGGATAAGAACCGGGTGGAAAATTTATGAAGAGAAAAGATAAAAAGGGATGAAGATGGAAGTAGAGCGACAGAAAGTACCTTAAAACAGTTTGAGCCATCAGGTGAAGCGCAGCGTAGAGCCATACGTGCGTCGAACGAACCTGGAGAGTAAGTTAGTAAATGGTCTAATAGAGATCAAAGTAAAACCATATTTCACACGCTAATAGGACGGTATGACGACAGAAAGTGTTAGTGTCGGTAAAACGTGACTCATCTAGGTGTATACTACAAAATGGAGATTCAGCCAATACATAAAAGTGACTAGGAAACACCTTAACTGACAGTGTGTGATAGCGCGTAGGATAAACATTCAGAATGCTTAGAAATTAAAAGAACATAATGAATAAGAAATACTATAAAATTATATGATGCCATATGACAATAAACGATCCGAAAACGTTACAAATGGGTGCGCATAAAATGTAACCAAAATAACAAAATGCGTTAAAATACTCGTAGTATTATGATCGAAACTGTATATTGCGCAAAATAAGGAAAAAATGTGGGAGCATATTAGATTGATATTAAAACCAGTCTGATCCCTACTTTCTAACTGATCGTTCAGAAGCCCACCATTAGTACTAGTTATATAAAAAGGTATTTCCACCTCTTCGAGTAAGTTCATTTCTTTTCTTTAAATAGGTATATTAAAATTATTTAAGGTCCAAGGATGGTGACGACTAGCTTTCAAGCGCTTAGCAAGTGTCGAATGGTGTATTATCTGACGTTCTTAGTTATAAACGTTCGCGTAAACCAATCTCGAACATCTTTCCTATTTGTCCAATGTATGATGCATAAAATTCACTGCACTTAATCGTGTATACCCAAGCACCACCAAATTTTTCTGTATATGATCGTTCATTACGAATATAATATTTGTGAAATTTGTTAGCTCAGCAATATACACTATTAATATCGAGTTTTTGAATCAGTTTGGTTAAGACGTACGAGCGTTTCCCTACGAAGGGAATTCTTATGAATTGGGAGCTAGCAGACGGTTGTGTAAGGGGATAGTTTTGTTTCTGTACAGATAGTCAATCACCGCCGGGCTAAAGCAGTTATGACCAGCAACATATCTGAGATTAGACCTCTTTCTTTATGGAGGCTGGAGATAACGGCATTTCACAAATCCGGTGAATCACACCCTAATATCGAGTAAGTTTGTAAAGGAATGGGTGACAGAGGAAGCATATATCGAACTGTATACTGCCTTAATTGAGTTGAGGCTTGGGCAAATAAAAGTGGCCTGGAGAAAATAAAATTATAAAGAAACGCAGCAGAGGGAAGGAAGTACAGAACTAACCTGTTGAAAGTGGCCACCATTCATATCTTGGCACTTTTGGGCCCTGGTCAGCAAGTTGCTGAAGGCGGATCGAAGCTGGACTACTGGAATGCTGCAGTATCATCCGGAATGTTCGGCTGGACTTCTTGATGTCCGTGAGGATTGTTGCGATACGTCTTAAACTTGAGGGCTCCCCCACGAAAACTAATCACGCACTGACGGATAAGGTGCCCTGGGCGGCAGCTTGAGCCGCGATAAGACTGACCACTGCTAACATCTCTGTCAGGCGTGAAGATTGTGCAAATGTGTTCCAAGGTTCCGCCGGATGTATGAGCAGTTACTCGAGCCTGTTGGGGTGTGGTTATATGCACACACTCACGTCCAATCGGATCCACTCGTCCGGACCACTTTTATTTGCCCCACGCTGGACTCGCAAATTTACAATGAATCAAGGGAAGAGGTCAAAGTGTTAGTAGAAGACTTCAGTAAACTGCACTCCAACATGGAATTCACCCTCGATTTGATGGATAAAGATAATGTTCTTAACCATCTAGATTTCCAGGTACAACTCAATGGAGGCACTATACAATTCGCTATTTACCGAAAACCAGATGCTTATGACAGGGTGATATTTGCTTCTTCTGTCACTCGTTCCGTTAAAAACTTGTTCTCCTTGAGACTATGATTCACTGGGTTTGTGAACCGCTGTTTCCTCAAGCCTCCAAAGGAAAGGGGCTGTGTTATCTCATGTACACTGCTGTTCATGACGGCTATAAGCTGATGACAGTTCACAATTTGTACATAAACAAGACTACTTTGAATGAGAACAACGCCCCCCTCACATCCCCGATAACTATATCCAAATTCGTGAGATTCTTCGTAGGCAACAGTTCGTACGAATTAACCAAATCCTTTCAAAAACACGATATTAACATTGTATATTTACCTGCTAACAATTGGTAAAATCGTTATATTCATAATGATCAACCATAGAGAGAAAAATTTAGCGATTCTGGGGTATACATGATTAACTGCAGTAAATTTTATGCATCTTGCATTGGACAAATAGGAAGGTGGTTCAAGACGATATTCCGCGAATATTAATTGAACAAAGAACGTCAGGTTATACATCACTCAGCATGTGCTGAACACGTGAAAGCCAGTCATCACCTTCATCCGGCTTCAAATAATTTAATGGTACCTCATTTTGAAAAAAAAAAAATGAACTTACTGTAAGAAATGGAAATTCCTCTTCATTTAACGTTTAGTAATGGTGGGCTTCAGTTGGCCCTTAAGAATCAGACCTTTTACGACGACATGAGCATGTTTTTACATGTCTAATCTGCTCCCACAATTTGTTTCCCTAATTTGCAAAATTTAGATTAGCACTCCGATTATTTTTATGCATTTGGCTATATTTTGTGTACACCCATTTGTAACCTTTTCGGATACTTTATTGTTTTTACGGCATGATTTGATTTTATAGTATGTCTTATCCTTTATGTTATTTTAATTTCATTTTGAATGTTTATTCTATGCGCTATCACATACTTTCAGTTAAGGTGCTGCCTAACCACATTGAATTTTTGCCTGTAGTCACTTTTTATAGTCTTACGCCTAGATTAGTTACGTTTTACAGACAACAATGCCTTCTGTTGACATACCGCCCTACTACGCGGGAAATATTGTTTTTCTTTCCTCTCTAGTATCAATGTGGTACTGTATTAAACCGTTTACTCATTTGGTCTCCACATCATTCGACGTACTTCTGGCTCTACGCAGCGCTTCAACTGGCGGCCATGACTGTTTCAGTGTAATTTGTCACTTTATTTGCCTGCATACTCCCTACCCCAGTTCATTTTTCCCTTCATAAATTTTAGCTCTGGTACTTATTCTTTGAAGTTTATGCACTCGGTTTCGTTCCAGTGTATCTTGTTCGACAGCTCTTCCTTTAGAGGGTTTATTACCATCGTTTTGACTAACCGCCTACCAGGCGTGATATGCGTTGCTTTGGTAGTCTTTGGTGAGCGCTAATTTGTTTTTTCAAAATTTTTAGAAGATTATTTTTGAAAAATAAGCGTAGCTTAGAACCATGCTTCTTAATTTGTAATTTTGTTACACTGAAGGGAACAAAATCGCAACGTCAGATAAGAGTTCTACGACATAAACGAAAGATGGTAGGCGTGTTTCTACACCTAAAAGATGATGTCTATTCAGATTTCGCGCCAGTCACGTAAGAGTGGCGCCAGTAGCGTCACCATGATGCTGCAAACCAGGTTTCTTTTAAATACATGTTGTAGCGATCGTGACCCTTAGTTGGCTTTGAGACTGGGTGTGCAGAAGCGATGTTGGTCAAGAATGCCTTTAATGTGACAAAGACGTCAGTTTCTACGTCTCACTGATTTTGAACAAGGTCGTGTAATAGGAGTACGAGAAGCTGGATGCTCCTTCTGCGATACTGCAGAAAGGCTCGGCAGGGATGTAGCCACTGAACTTGATTGCTGGTAGCGATGGTCACGAGACCGTGTGGTCGCAAGTAGGCTGGACTCTGGACGGCTGCGTGGCACTACCGAGACAGAAGACGTCGTGTTCACCATACGCCTCTGGTGCCTCGTACTGCAAACGTAGCGCGAATTTCAGCAGCAATTTGCTGCACAATGACAAAACGAACTGTTAGAAATCGGTTATTTCACGGCCAGACGCCTTGTAGCATCCATTCCACTGACCCCAGACCACAGCCATTTGCGAGAGCTCACTCGAGAACACGGCAGAGGCCTGTTGCTTTTTCTTATGAAAGCTGGTTCTACCTTGGTGCCAGTGACGGCAGTGTGTTGGTTTGAAGGTGGCCAGTTGAGAGCCTGTAAACAGTCTGACTGTGTACTAGACGCACTGGCCGTGCACCTGGAGTTATGGTCTTTGGTGGGATTTCGTTTGACACCAGTAGCATTTTCGTGGTTATCCCACGCAACCTGATTGCAAATTTGTACCTAAGTCTAGTCATTCGAGCTGTCAGGCTGCTATTTGTGAACAGCATTTCAAAGGGTGTTTTCCAACAGGTTAACTCTCGTGCATATATCGATGTTGTAACCCTAAATTCTCTACTGAGTGCTGCCTTGTTGCCAGGGCCTTCTCGAGCACCAGACCTGTCATCAGTCGAGAACGTATGAGACACCATCGGACGACAACTCCATCGTCACCTACAGTAGCTGCATTGACCGATCAAGTGAACAGGCATGGAACTCCATCACACTAACATCCGGCACAATACAACCCAATGCATTACGTTTGCATGCTTGCGTTCAATATTCTGGCTGCTACATTATTTGTTAACGTATAAGTAGGCTGTTTAGGTTTTTATATTGGTAATGCCACGTAGCGCTCTGTATGAAAATCACTGGCTTTGCTGTGTGCAGTCTGTGGCTGGTTGGCATTGTTGTAATATTCGCTTTTGTAGTGTTGGGCAGTCGGATGTGAACAGCGCCTAGCGTTGCGCAGTTGGAGGTGAGCTGCCAGCAGTGGTGGATGTGGGGTGAGAGATGGCAGAGTTTTGAGAGTGGATGATCTGGACGTGTGTCCATCAGAGACAGTAAATTTGTAAGACTGGATGTCATGAACTGATATATATATTATGACTTTTGAACACTATTAAGGTAAATACATTGTTCGTTCTCTATCAAAATCTTTCATTTGCTAACTATGCCTATCAGTAGTTGGTGCCTTCAGTAGTTTGAATCTTTTATTTAGCTGGCAGTATTGGCGCTCGCTGTATTTCAGTAGTTCGAGTAACGAAGATTTTTGTGAGGTAAGTGAATTATGAAAGGTATAGGTTATTGTTAGTCAGGGCCATTCTTTTGTAGGGATTATTGAAAGTCAGATTGCGTTGCGCTAAAAATATTGTGTTTCAGTTTAGTGATGATCAGAATAAGTAAAGAGAGAAACGTCTGAGTACGTTCAGTTTTGCTCAACTGTTTGAAAATCAAATAACGTAAGGGGCTTATCAGCACAATCATTCATAAATTTTTCTAAGGGGAGGTTTCAAACGTAGCAGCAGTTCACATTTGGAGTGGCTTATCTGGCGCTTACATTAACCTGCGTTCTTGCGACGTTAGTCACTTAAGTGTATTACCTAGACAAATGTATTCCAGAAATTTCATTACTATCCATTAACTATTATTTGGTGTTGCGATTATTTCTGTCTGTGTAGTTACATTCTTACGCTTCCTTATCTTTTATGAAAATCTGAGGAAGCCTTAACGAGGCGATTCGCGCTACTTGTAATAAAAATAACTTTGCAATCGAGACTACATCGTATAAATTTTATGTAGTTTTCTGCAATCCTTCCAAAAATATCACTGAGATTACCCTTTTCCTGTATTCAGGTGTCCGTCTTTTTTCCATACCATTCTCATAACCCAGTAACTCTGTGTGGCTTTATGCCAATATAAATGTAATAGAGACGCTGCTTTGGGTGAAATAGGAACCTCGATTTGAACATGAAATCGCTGAAACCACACTATTTCCTAACAGTTTATGCTCTGATTTAGAGTAAATATACAGTAAACTGAATTTCGCGAAATCGTGTTGTGGAGGTGCCGGAGATTGAAAAATGATGTAAAAAGTATGGACTGCAAATCAACATGTAAAGAAAGTTAATTTTTAATGTGTACTCTTCTACAGGATGAAAAAATTCTTAATTACTGCTCTGAGGCAGAAAATGGGACAACTGAAAAACATTTAATATCCCTGCTTTTCTATTTCTATAACTTCCATTGCCTCGACGTGCATATACACTCCTGGAAATGGAAAAAAGAACACATTGACACCGGTGTGTCAGACCCACCATACTTGCTCAGGACACTGCGAGAGGGCTGTACAAGCAATGATCACACGCACGGCACAGCGGACACACCACGAACCGCGGCGTTGGCCGTCGAATGGCGCTGGCTGCGCAGCATTTGTGCACCGCCGCCGTCAGTGTCAGCCAGTTTGCCGTGGCATACGGAGCTCCATCGCAGTCTTTAACACTGGTAGCATGCCGCGACAGCGTGGACGTAAACCGTATGTGCAGTTGACGGACTTTGAGCGAGGGCGTATAGTGGGCACGCGGGAGACCGGGTGGACGTACCGCCGAATTGCTCAACACGTGGGGCGTGAGGTCTCCACAGTACATCGATGTTGTCGCCAGTGGTCGGCGGAAGGTGCAAGTGCCCGTCGACCTGGGACCGGACCGCAGCGACGCACGGATGCACGCCAAGACCGTAGGATCCTACGCAGTGCCGTAGGGGACCGCACCGCCACTTCCCAGCAAATTAGGGACACTGTTGCTCCTGGGGTATCGGCGAGGACCATTCGCAACCGTCTCCATGAAGCTGGGCTACGGTCCCGCACACCGTTAGGCCGTCTTCCGCTCACGCCCCAACGTCGTGCAGCCCGCCTCCAGTGGTGTCGCGACTGGCGTGAATGGAGGGACGAATGGAGACGTGTCGTCTTCAGCGATGAGAGTCGCTTCTGCCTTGGTGCCAATGATGGTCGTATTCGTGTTTGGCGCCGTGCAGGTGAGCGCCACAATCAGGACTGCATACGACCGAGGCACACAGGGCCAACACCCGGCATCATGGTGTGGGGAGCTATCTCCTACACTGGCCGTACACCACTGGTGATCGTCGAGGGGACACTGAATAGTGCACGGTACATCCAAACCGTCATCGAACCCATCGTTCTACCATTCCTAGACCGGCAAGGGAA
The DNA here is from genome assembly GCF_023864345.2 of Schistocerca serialis cubense. Classification (NCBI taxonomy): domain Eukaryota; kingdom Metazoa; phylum Arthropoda; class Insecta; order Orthoptera; family Acrididae; genus Schistocerca; species Schistocerca serialis. Next base: position 937,475,628 of record NC_064639.1, on the reverse strand, counting down.
CTTGCTGTTCCAACAGGACAATGCACGTCCGCATGTATCCCGTGCCACCCAACGTGCTCTAGAAGGTGTACGTCAACTACCCTGTCCAGCAAGATCTCCGGATCTGTCCCCCATTGAGCATGTTTGGGACTGGATGGAGCGTCGTCTCACGCGGTCTGCACGTCCAGCACGAACGCTGGTCCAACGGAGGCGCCAGGTGGAAATGACATGGCAAGCCGTTCCACAGGACTACATCCAGCATCTCTACGATCGTCTCCATGGGAGAATAGCAGCCTGTATTGCTGCGAAAGGTGGATATACACTGTACTAGTGCCGACATTGTGCATGCTCTGTTGATGTGTCTATGTGCCTGTGGGTCTGTCAGTGTGATCATGTGATGTATCTGACCCCAGGAATGTGTCAATAAAGTTTCCCCTTCCTGGGACACTGAATTCACGGGGTTCTTATTTCAATTTCCAGGAGTGTACAATCCGCTTAACTCTTAAACTAAGTGCGACGTGTTTGCGACTACTGCAAAAACTTAATCGGTGGCGGACTTGTAGAGCTTCGCTAGGTTCGCCGTAAGCGTCCTTTGTTCAGAGAGTGAAAGCCCGCAGCCTCCTTTGTAACCTGCTGTACCCGACAGCTAACTGAGACCGTGCGTGGCGGCTTCCTGCTGGCACTGCTCACGCAGCAAGAGAAACTGAAATGTAGGATTTCTTTATGGGAAAACGATCCTCATTTACTGGAGCAGGTGAATTCCTTATAACGCAAATAATCTGTGTTCTTTTTCTCTCATTCATTTCCCGATCAATGTAGGACACCTCTTTCCGATCACTTTCCAAGCCTTTGTATGTGCGTCCTTGTAACAGGTGGTTAGAAGAATTTCGGCAGTTCAATGTGATATGAAAATTAAAACACCTGCAGCCATTTCTATTGCGTTTAATTTACTTACTCAACCACTTTCGGTGTTCCATAACACCATCTTCAGGTCCCTTGTTCAACGTAAATTGAGAGTAATCCAATCTCGTGAGCAATCTCGTGTGCAGTCTCGTTCGTCGGTTCGTGAACGAAGGGATAGTGTAGTGTCGACCAGATATGTACGACACAGGTTATTTAATATTGGCTCCTCTCACGACTGCACACGAGATTGGATTCCTCCCAATTTATTAGGTCTACAACTTTGCTTCCGCCGTTTTGCAATAGACGTCAGTAGTGGAAAGTAGTAGTGCAAATCGTTCGTTGTCAGTGTCATATAGTAAGCTTAGGCATTTGAGAACATAACACCAATGGTTGTGAAAGAGAGAAAGCTTTCGATGTTGCTGTAACCTACGGGAACAGTCACAGGAGATCGTTATCGAAAGCAATTGATGTGTTTGAGCCGAGCACTAAAAGACAAACGGCCACACTACAGCGGTAGACATGAAAAAATTATTTTGCAAGATCACAGTGCACGTCCCCATGTCGAAAATCCCGTCAAAACATACTTGGGACCGTTGAAATGGGAAGTTCCACCCCACCCACTGTATTCTCCTGATATTCCCCACTCTGACTGCCACCTTTCTCGATCTATGACACACGACCTAGCTGACTAGCACTTACGGTCATATGAACAAGTGCAAAATTGGATCGATTCATGACCCCCTCAAAAGGTGCCCAGTTTATACACTGCGGGATTGGTACGCTGCGCTAAAACTAGGAGAAAGCAGTAGCCAACGATGGCCAATATTTTGCATCGTAAATTTTTTTGTAAGTTTTTCACAATAAAGTCTCGAACGTCGAGAGAAAACGGCGGAAGCAAAGTTCTAGACCTAGTAAGTTGGCCAAAAGACCTGAAGATGGTGTAATGGATCACCGATACTGGTTGCGTAAATAAATTAAATGAAAAGAGACGGCTGATAGGGTTTTAGTTTTCATTTCGCTTTTCTAACACACTTTACCCCTTAAACGCGTGGCCACGAATACGTGTGTCTATATCGAATAATGAGTCAATTTAGATGATTCTTCTTAACAGTTTGTTCGTCTGACGCCCTTAACATCTGCTTAATGTGCAAGCTGTTGTAATGTGCATTTTCTTTCCGGCCTCGTATTCTCCCCAAACAGTTCCACCTTCCTGGGGAACGCCATTCATTGCCCTCACGAAACTAGCAAATTATCCTAAGCTCTGTGGCTATGTCCGTATCTCACTTTGAAAACCTCGGCAGGCAAGTGCTGTACAACTACCAAGCACTCTTAGTCTCTCCCACTAATTCAATTTCGAAAGTCTGTAGCTCGTTCGTTGTATCTGAGAAAAACAGGATAATGATAAACAAACAAGATTGAACACATTAAACTAAAAAAAACCTATTGTTGTCGTTGTGGTCTTCCGTCTGAATACTGGTTTCAATCAGCTCTCCAATCCTCCATTTGAACCTGCTCACTTTTCGATCCCGTTCTCCCTCTATACGTTTTACCACCAGCCCACACCCTGTTTTCTTCGATTACATAATTGACAATCGAATGAGAATATTAAGAGATCCACATGTTCATTTTTTGGCAAAACTGAGTTACCTATAATTTTGTACTTTAACATTACGCCGATCACGATACAGAGAAACCCCATAGGTTCTGACAGCCTCTTTATCGCCTAAACCGAAGAGAAACCCACACACATACTTAGATATGAACTTCCTCAGAATTTTAAAGTTGTCAGCTCTATTGTAAACAGAGAGGATAATTGATACGAGCCTATAAACGACAAGAAAATGTGTGACCTAAAGCGATTTCTGCCATTACTACCCAAATGAATAATCATCCAGAACTTCTACATTGACATATACAACTGGCCAACATGTGTCAATGAATGAACCATGTGTGAAGTATAGTTCCAAAGAGAACGGAAAATAAGCATAATTTCTTTGATTTTTGTCCATATTAGCAATAAAATGTGAGGTAAATAATGATTTAAGCTTATTTATTAAAAAATATCGAAAAAGCCCACATATAAATTAATTTATTTTAACGTCAAGAAAACGCATCAGGAATGTCTACAGTTCATTGGCATTCTTCCCTCTGCAATCATTTTTACAAAAAATGAGCCGGAATTTCAGCTTAACATTAAGACATGGAATGTTTTATGTATCTCCTGAAAAGCTTATCTTTCTGGACTATGAGGTTTCCCATTCAATTAATCAGTGCCTCAGAATATGTCCTATCAATCAATTCCTACTTTTAGTCAAATTGTTCTGAAAATTTCTTTTCTCGCCAGTTTGATTCAGTGCCCTCAAACTAGACACTAGATTTAACTATCTAACCTTCAGAGTTCTTCTGTAGCATAACATTCGGAAATCTTCTATTCTCTTCTTGCCTGAACTGTGTATCTCTCACGTTTCATCTCCATATCATTTTATGTTTCAGACAAATACTATTTGGAACGATTTCCTCGCACTTAAATTTATATCCCGCTTTGACAAATTTTGCTTCACCAGGAATGCATCTCTTGCTGTTTTAAGTCTGCGCATTATATCTTTTCTAATTCGCCAAGCACCAGTTATTTTGCTGCCCTCTCATTTCCTAATCCGAATCCTTCAGCATCGCCTAATTTAATTCAGCTGGAAATCCGGGATCGAGTCCCGGTCTCGCACAAATTTTCATTGTCATCATTCAATTCTACAGCTGATGGTAGTCATTATTCGCAATTGTGAATTCACCTGACGTGTATCGTAACGGCTGTGGTCGCCGCAGTGCATCGTCATCAGAATAACACAGGCACCCAATATCGTGATTTAAAAATGGCTCCGAGCACTATAAGACTTAACATCTGTGGTCATCAGTCCCCTAGAACTTAGAACTACTTAAACCTAACTAACCTAACACATATCCATGCCCGAGGCAGGATTCCAACCTGCGACCGTAGCGTTCACGCGGTTCCAGACTGAAGCGCCTAGAACCGCACGGCCACACCGGGCGGCTATCATGATTTAATTAAGTTTCGTTCCAGTACCCATATTTTACTTTCCTTAAACATTTATAACACTATCCATTCCTACTGATTTCCTAGTCTTTTGCTGTCTGTAAGACAATGATAATATCATCAGAAAATCTAAACATTTTTATTAGTCCTCTCTGAACTTGATATCTTTTCTCAAATTTGTCCTTGATTTCCTTTACTGACAGTCTAATGTACAGATTTAATAACACTGGGTATAGGCAACAACCGTGTCTCATTCTTAGTTACTGTTTTCCCTTCATGTCTACTAACTCTTATTACTACAGTATAGTGTCATAATAATAATAATTTCCCGTTTTAAGTATTCTCAAAGGCTGTTTCCAGAACTACAACTGCTGTAAACGAAGGTTTGCTTTGCTTCAGCCTATCTTCTAAGATATGTCACTGGGTCAGTATTCACACGCGTGCTTCTCCGGAACTCATGGTTTTGTAATAATTATATCTGGGCCGCTTTGGAAATGGAATTATTACAGCCTCTTGAAATCTGAAGGTATTTCGCCAGTCTTGTATGCAGGGCGGAATGGATGCATCATGGTAACTATGTTCTCCAAAGGATATCAGTAATACCGAAGGATTGTCATGTATTCAGTGCGCTATGCTTCCACTTAGGGAAACTTAAGGGAAGCGAAAGAAAGACGTAATCGACAAATCGAGCTACAAATTAGTATCGCCATTATGGGAAGAATCATTTCACTTTTCTAGAGCGTCTGAGAGAATGTAATCATAAGCCAACCCCTGGAGGAGAAGACATTAATGTAATAATAATCGCTGTGCGGGGTAGCCGAGCGGTCTGAGGCGCTGCAGTCATGGACTGTGCGGCTGGTCCCGGCGGAGGTTCGAGTCCTCCCTCGGGCATGGGTGTGTATGTTTGTCCTTAGGATACTTTAGTTTAAGTAGTGTGTAGGCTTAGCGACTGATGACTTTAGCAGTTAAGTCCCATAAGATTACAAACATTTTTTAAATAATAATCAACATTAAGAGGCACATAACTTAGCGAGAAAGTGATAATATACGAAGGAGCAAACCCTAAAAGAAGACGCTTTTGAATGACCAAGTGTACATGACAAACACCTCACTATTCACATTAACAGATAAAAGAGTATCACTTTTAACTAAGATAATGATGTAAAAAGTGAGTTACAGACATATCAGAGCATGGAAACGCCGAAAACAGAACGCATTACCATACATAATGTGATATACGAAATCTGTTGGCATTCAAAAATGCTTTCAGTCGTTTCGGAGTAGCTAAATACGATCCCTGCGTGGTTTTCAACAAAATCATATGAAATTCTTCCTGCAGAAAAGTGGTAATTTCAGGTAATGATGTTGGAGACGGACAGCGAACACGCACCTTTCTGTCAAAAGTAGACCACAAAGGATCGATAGTACTGATATCTCGCAACTGTGGTGGTCAGGGAAGATGCGACAGTTCATCCTCACGATCAAGAAAACGGTACAGGACGATGTGACCTGTGAGAGCAGAGCTCACCATTGGGAAACAAGCATTGTACCATGCGATGGACCTGTTCAGTGAAAATGGTCAGATAATCCTTGGTAGTAATGCTGCCTTGCGCTGTAACCATGACGCCCACGGAATACCGCGATTTGGTTGCCCAAATCCTCACCTACCCCCATGATGTTTCATCCTTGGGACGTAAATTCGGCCAGAACTTGGAAACAATGTGATACAAGACTCATGCGACAAAAGAACTTTCTTCCCTTGGTCAACAGACCATATTTTATGACTTTGGCACTAAGTTTTCGCGTTACGTGCATTCGCATCGGTAATTAGTGGTTTTGGAATTCCAGCTCACCCTGAGGTTCGAATCTTATAGGAGTATATTCGTTTCGTTTTGGTGGTAACGGGCTCGCCGGTGTGACATTCAGTTCCACACTGACTTCTGTAGCTTTCATCTTATTTTTCGTCACTATCCTATTCAATGACCGTCTGTCCAATCACTTAATACTAACTTCTGTCCGCGCTGTATTTTAGCTGATCATATTTTTCCGCTTTCTCTGTATACAGTATAGATACAATTAGAATTCACTTAACTTCAACATAATGCATTCGCAACCCCTTGAAACACTTGCAACTTACTGAGGACATTGCACAGTTGGCACTCGTGGTCAAATACAATAACAGCACAACCACTGAATGTGGTACTACAAGCACAACATTTAAAAATACACGAAGAGACTCAAAAGTGAAATTCTATGAGGTGACGGCTGAAACCGTGCTACTATGTGGTAGTGAAGTCTGGGTGATCAAAAGAAAAGATTCTAACGATGTTCAAGTGACTGAAATGTAGCGTCTGCACTACGTTGAACGGGATTCCCAACGAAAGCATTGAGCAAGAACGGAAAATTTTCGCTGTAAATAACGAGGAAGAAGAACATAAAAAAAAGCGGAAGAAGCATGTAAAACGAATGGAAGGAACAAGAATCCCAAAGATGGCCTGACACTACAAACCCAAAGGAATTCTCTGGTGTGCTGAATTTATGCAACGCAATGATTAGCTACATTATGAAACGAAATGACTAATGGATACCAACCAGAAATGAACTTACACTAGATGCGCTCGTAAGAGCACGTTCCACTCAGACTTTTCACTTACTTTTGTAAATTAAAATTGGATAACATACGGTGCAAAGGACTTGGAAGGGACATGGAGGAAATCGAAAATTCTGCACAAGAGTTAGAGAAAAGACTGCCTCTAACAAATAAAATGTAAGACTCGAAAGATTTCCGTGATAAACCCAAGTAGAAGACTGGAGCCACTTGGACAGAAGACAGGAGGGAAACATCGAGACACGGTTCCAGATATATGGCCGGCCGCTGTGATCGAGCGCTTCTAGGAGCTTTAGTCCGGAACCGCGCTGCTGCTACGGTCGCAGGTTCGAATCCTGCCCCGGGCATGGACGTGTGTGATGTCCTTAGGTTAGTTAGGTTTAAGTAGTTCTAAGTCTAGGGGACTGATGACCTCAGATGTTAAGTCCCATAGTGCTCAGAGCTATTTGAACCATTTTTGTAATTTGCTAACTAAAATGAAAATTTTCCCAGTCAGTCACAGCAAGAATGCAATATAATCATTACAGTACTCATTATAATGTAAAACCATGAGGAGCTAGAGAAACATCCAAAGACAGTAAACCTAATCGAAAGTTCTTGATAAATGCAATTAATGATTTCTGTGAGAAGATGATAATTATGCGCTCACGTAATATTGCAGGTTACCTGCTGATTTCGGCGAGGCACGATACAGAAATAAAGTGGACTGCTTGTCGATGTCATTGTTCGAAGGTAATTTGACCGATCAACCTAGTGAAATTCTTATGAAAAACGCATACGCAAGGAACTAAAAGAAATTATCGGCGAATTAATTTCAGGGAGGTTCTGCATAAAAAATGAAAGAATACGTAATGTGTTTGGGCGTGACACCCCTGTCAGTTTGTCACCAATTCTTTCTTTACGGTCCCTGAAAGACTTCAGAAATACGAACAAAAATATTTTAAATGAATTCCACACACAGTTATAACAATACGCTCCATTTGACTCAAAGTTACTGTGGGTACAAACATGGGTGCTTACGTGAAAACAGCAAAATTATAAACTCCGACTTCGTATGGTGAAACTAAATGCAGTATCGCATTTCGTTTATTTTGCAGGATAAGATGCACAGAGTTCGTTTATGTTCGGTCTCTTCAGCAAAAGTCACTTGCTAAACATCATTACGTTGATTTTAATTCGCATGAAGTGTTTCACAGAGAAAAACAAAACAAAAGTTCATGTAGTATTACAGTAGTAATATATTTTCATTTGTACACCTTTATTATGTACTCTAAACGTTTACGTAATTTCATGAAGGGACGCATTAACATACTTCATAGCTTTCAACTATAACGTAGTAAGAATTACAGATAAGAATTACATGAAATAGGGGAGGGGGATGAAACAGGCTCCTTTCGACCGTCATTGTTTAGATGGTGATCCATCCTTCGGAGAGGACGTAAGTTTTGTGACTCTCTTCATGTTATTCGAGAGAAACAGGCTTGGTGCCGGTGCCGGATTTCGCTCTCTCCCTTCCTTTCATCCATAGTAACACAAGGACTCATACGAGTCATCCACACGACACAAATACACAGTGTATCACCATTGGTGTTCTTGCAACTCTTGAAGAACGAAATTAGAAGGGAATGCAGACCATTAGCTGCCTACAGGCGTTGATAAATATCAATGGGGACAGTTGAAAATGTGTGCCCCGAGCGGGATTCGAACCGGGATCTCCTGCTTTTATAGCAGACGCCCTAGCCGACTAAGCCACCGAGGACACATAAGATCGTGTGACTGCAGGGATTTATCTCTGCACGGTCCCCATGAGACCCACAGTATAGTGGCAGGTCACTACAAATGTAGCGTGTGATCTTGATTTCATTGTAATATCAGACAGGCACTTGTCACTTCGTAACAGTTCCAGGTAAGGCAAACCACTACCAGCAGGACCTTGCCTAGAACAGCGATGCAAGATTCGTTCATCTGCTCCCCCTACGCTCATTGCCTGAGTATGCTACAACTTTTTCACTTGTCCAGCTATTTGTCGACCTGTTTGAATTTTGACTCTTATCAATTGCAATCCTCGAAACGTCATCACTATTATTTCATCTGTCGATATTCTCATTCTATATTTTCCGTAGATTTGATTCAACTTATGAACTGCAGTGTGTACCTCGTGCCGGCCGCGGTGGCCGAGCGGTTCTAGGCGTTTCAGTCCGGAACCACGAGACTGCTACGGTTGCAGGTTCGAATCCTGCCTCGGTCATGGACTTGTGTGCCGTCCTTAGGTTAGTTAGGTTTAAGTAGTTCTAGGTTCTAGGGGACTGATGACTTCAGCTCTTAAGTCCCATAGTGCTCAGAGCCATTTGAACCATTTGTGACCTCGTCTTCATATTTTCCTATTATAAGATAATCATCATCAAGTTGCAGCGTCAAGAAATTAAAATCATTTTCTTAATGTTTCATTCACCATAATAAACCATTTAGGGATTATATGGCCAGTAAAAAAATTGGAAAATGGGGAAGGGGGATGGAGAGCAGCCTTGTCTAAGTCTTGTATTGATACCGGCAACGTTTTTTTAATTTTGTTTTCTTGAATCACTTTTTGCAGTTCTTCCGTTGTTATCACATATACAGTCATCGGTACTGTTCTTTACTTTTGCTACTTCTTAATTACACGTAAATTACTTTAGCGTTAAGCGACCTTGTCACAGCGGTTCACACAACTCTACGGACTACCCTGGTACGCCTCCCTCCTCGATCCAAACTCTCACTGCGTAGTAAGCAGGAGGCCTGTGTTCGATTCCCAGGATTGGTGCAAGTTTTCACTCGTCGCTTCAGCCTATATCCTTAAAATCATACCTGTATCAGAACAGTAAAGTCTCTGAAAGTGCGTCATTTCATTGGTATAATTACCTGCTCCTGGGTTTCAGATTGGATCCTCTATTTACGTTCGATGCTGAGAAGTTATTCCAGAACATGGAAAGCCTCAGTAATTCGTGCATAAGGGAGAATTTAAAATAGACTGGGGTGGCAGAATTTGGTCGAGGAATTCCGGATAGTCTACGAAGTTCTGTGAACCGCTATGCCAAGGTGGCTCTGTATTGTATTGTATTGCACGTTAAACAGGGGCCTAGAAACGATGGAGAGGCTCCGTCCTCGCCGCAACCGCAGTGGTCCACAACCCCACGACGACTACCGCAGTCCACTTCACCCCTCCGCCGCCCCATGCCGAACCATTCTTTCAGGGTTAGGTCAAGGTGGCTTAGTTGCCGTGTTATGAAGCGGAGCCGGCCGTTGTGGCCGAGCGGTTCTAGGCGCGTCAGTCCGGAATCGCGCTGCTGCTACGGTCGCAGGTTCGAATCCTGCCTCGGGCATGGATGTGGGTGGACTGATGACCTCAGATGTTAAGTCCCATAGTGCTCAGAGCCATTTGAACCATTATGAAGCGGACGTGCGCGGGGCTCTGTGCGGCGCTCCGCAAGCGGGCCGTTGTTTACTCGCGCGGTTAGTGGGATTGCAGTATAAACAGATCACCTCGAACGACGATGGCACTTTCTTATAGAAAGTAACGTTCGATGCCAAGTATGCACGACCTAAGGCATACGAAGTAGAGCGTATCCTGCGTGAAGTAATGCACGTCGATCCACAGGAACTTACCGGTATACATCTTTCGATCGTCTCCAACACAGTTTACCTGCAACTTGTCGATGAAGCAGCGTTCGAACGACTTCTTCGCCGTTCCACCGACTCGGCGTTCGAAACATACGAATCTTCGAGTTGCCGTTGGAAGTTCCGGCCACGCTTGACGTGAACGAGCTGCGGCCTTACGGGGAAGTAAGAAGTCACGTAGAAGAAAAGTGGCATACGTTCGCGACCTATCCTGTACTGAATGGAGTGCGTCAGGTGCGAATCGAACTGCGTAAACACCTCCCATCGTACGTGACCGTTGGTGACTGTCGAGCGATCGTCATTTATGACGGTCAACAGCGGACTTGTTCAGGAGCCGTGCGGTTCTAGGCGCTACATTCTGGAACCGAGCGACCGCTACGGTCGCAGGTTCGAATCCTGCCTCGGGCATGGATGTGTGTGATGTCCTTAGGTTAATTAGGTTTAATTAGTTCTAAGTTCTAGGCGACTGATGACCTCAGAAGTTAAGTCACATAGTGCTCAGAGCTATTTGAACCATTTGAACTTGTTCAGGGTGCGGGCAAGAAGAGCATGTACGCTCTGAATGCCTGCAGCGACGCCTCGAAAAAAAATGGTTAAAATGGCTCTGGGCACTATTGGTCTTAACATCTGTGGTCATCAGTCCCCTAGAACTTAGAACTACTTAAACCTAACTAACCTAAGGACATCACACATATCCATGCCCGAGGCAGGATTCGAACCTGCGACCATAGCGGTTGCGCGGTTCCAGACTGAAGCGCCTAGAACAGCACGGCCACTCCGGCCGGCGCGACGCCTCGTCCAGATACCACGTGCAGACACGACTCCTACATAGCAACTGACAACGCTGCCTATTACATACGTTGAGGCAGCGAGGAACATGTCGGAGGCGGATGTTGTTCCGTTCCAGTTGCCGACTCCAGCGGGTCCGGCTCCGCGCCCACTACGACGCAGCCTCCATCGGAACCGTTGCTGTGCTCGACAGCAGCGACAACGTCTGCACCCCAGCCGTTTAAGGTAAGATAGAATCAGCACATCGATTCGTGCTCGAACTCGGAAATGCGGGAGGTGCCTAATGTTTGTCGTCATCCACAGGACGCGGACACGTGTTCCCGCAAGCAGAAGTCGCCCAAGCGTCGAAAAAAGAGGAGTCTGTCTGCAGGAAATGATTCGCGAGATGGTGACACGTTGCAGGAGGATGAGGAAAATTCATCTACGGGCAGGGCTGTGGACCTCACACCAACGGTTCCTCGTTCGCTGCTGGCAACGTCCGCCCAAGGACAAAGCCCAGTTGACGATGCTCATCTCACCAACGAGCCACCGGGCGATTTTGCAGCTAAGACATCGGATGAACGTCATGCGTCGCCTAACTTAGCACGCCTCCAGCTTGGAGACTGGGCGTCCGAGATGGAGATGATAAGAATGATATCAGATTCGAGTGACAACCTGATGCCGCGGCCGGCGGATCGTCGGACGGACAGCTTCTCTCAGCCGATCAGTAATATGTACGGTGCGGGTGGCAGGGACGGTCGGACGGGCGACGTGGCGCTTACTGGCTTAAACGACTGCAGAATACGTCATCTTACTGTCCAGTGACCCAGGTGTATCGGATAGGTATAGTCAATGTCAACGGCATTATTTCCACGATCAAAATTCTGTTGTTAAAGGACATGATTCGGGCGGCGGACATTGATATCGTGTTACGGCCTCATCTGTGCCTGGATGTTTACAGATATGCGTCTTACGTCAACCCAACTTCCGACGGTGGTGGTGGTACGGCCATACTACTAAGCGATGGCATCGAACCAAGAAGATAGTCAGTTTTTGCCATCAGCGAGAGGCATTGCGCTCACCATCGGCGCAGTTCTCCTTATGAATCTGCATGCCCCGTCTGGTACTGCGAAGCGTCGAGAGCGGACACTCTACTACTCCCCTGAGGTAGCTCCATTGTTTCAAGGCGCTACAGAGCTCCTGGTGGTGGTGGCGGGGATTTAACAGCATCTTACGCCCTAAGGATCAGATCCCTCACCATGTCCCATGTCCAGCCCTTCATGCTATGGTCAGGGATCTCGCATTCCATGATACATGGACGCTAATCCACGGTGATCGACGCGAATATACACACTTCACCAGCCACTATGCCAGCAGGGTGGACAGGATTTATCCCTCCCGAGGTCTTCGGGCAGCAACTGTCGGTGTTGAGCTGGGGCCCACTGCATTCACTGACCATGACGCCTTCATCTGCGCTGTGACTCTGCCACAACAGACGAGCCGTAGTAGAGGCCCATGGACTCTTAACGTCAACATTCTCCGGAAAGAGGCTTGTCATGTAGCCGTCAGTGATACCTAACACAAATTAGAGCGAGGACATCATACCTACGATACCAACGACACGCTGGTGGACATACATCGCCAAACCAGCTCTTCGCCGCACGCTCGTGGCATATGGACGAGACAGGGCTCTTTGGCTTTGATCCGTCTGTGAGCGCCAAATGGCCGTACACCGGACACAGGCACGGCTTCTGCAGATCACGTCTGACAGATTGGACGGCACGCGGGTTCGATCTAGACTGCAAGATTCCATCCCAGAGGGACGAGCCTCTCTTTATCACATCGTCAGAGAAAGGAGACACCATAAGAGACGACTCACCACGGCAGTTATTTCTGCGGACGGACAACGCACGAAGACACACAACGCCATTTCCTGTGCTCTCACAGGTTATTACCGCACTCTCTATCTAGCAGATCAACGGCGTGACAATAACATTGAGGACGTCCTGCACGACCTGCCATCGGGAAGGGCGCAAGGCGACGCCACATCCTTGGAGGCCGTCAGGTGGGAAGAAATGCGCAAGGCCCTCTCGCGGAGCGCGAGAAACAAATCACCTGGACCTGATGGTATTCCGCTAGGATTTTATAGCACCTTTCCTGACCTGATGGGTGAAGTTTGGCGGCAGATGTGCTGGAACTCCTGGATCGAGGCTTCCGCGTCCCCCCCCCCCCCCTCCCCCCCCCACGGAATTTTTGGAGGGCGTGGTCACCCGCGTGCCAAAACCGAATGGAGGGTGCAGACCGCAATACTTCAAGCCGTTGACGTTATTGAATTCAGATTACAAGCTATTCGCCCGCATTCTTCGTTCTCGCCTCCTCGCTATGCTCAAAGATGCCATTCATGCCGACCAAACATGTGTGAGAGGAGGCAGAAATATAAACATGGCGTTTACAGAGATGTGGTGGCGCTCATGTCGGCATGCCGCTTATAAGGCGCCCTCGTGGCAGTTGAACTGGACCAAGCATTTGACAGAGCTGAGCACAATTTCTTGCAGGCTGTCTTAGAGGAGATGGGACTGTCCCCAATGTCAGCAGGTGTGGTTCTTCGTCTCATCCACGGAGCCCCTTCCACAGTTCTGGTCAATGGCTACCGCTCACATAGTTCACTATTGAGCGCTCAGTGGGACAAGGATGTCGCTGTCAGCCTTTCTCATCGCCGTCGCCACCGAGCCTTCACTTCATGGTCTACGACAGCGTTTGGAGGGCATTCGCCTCCACGATGTGCGTTTTAAATTTTGTGGCTATGCGGACGATGTCGCATTCTTGGCGAGGTCGGCAGAAGATACATGTGCGGCGATAGCGTGGCTTCAGCAATACGGAGAGGTGGCCGGGAGACGTGTCAACCTGCGAAAGTCGCACTACATGGATGTGGGCAGAGGATTGCATATGAGTACGCCAGTGCCCATTTACCAAAGTCCCGGCGATGAAGTGTTTGGGAGTGACCTTCCATGGGAACGCGCAGCGAACAGCAGCTGCTACGTATCGCAGACTACTTAATATGTTCAGCATGCAAGTTCACCTCCATAACCTTCGAACACTTGACTCGATCATGCGGGTACATTTTGTCAACGTCAACCTCGCTCCGAACCCACGTTCTCCCAATGGCCGCTACTATAGCTGCCAAGTTCCAGGCTGCCTTCGGTCATTTCGTCAGCGAGAGTAGGGTGTTCAAAAACCGTTACGAGACGCTAACGTTGCCCACACATGCAGGCGGCATTGGAATGATAAACGTGCACAACAGGGCGTGCGCTCTCTTCCTGCGGACGATGCATCGCCTACGTACTTCCGACACGGACACCCTCCCTCGTAAACTGATTCAGGAGGTGGTGCCTCTGTCCCTCTGTCTGCCGATTCCTGTTGGACATATCACACTAGCACTATGCCACATTCGCACCTATCTGGTCGACATGAGTTACCTGTTGGATGTCTTGCCGACCACGCGGAATCCTAGAAGCAAGGACTTCTACCGTTACTTTCTACGGACGCTGCCTGCTAATGTGGTTGAACGCCGACATTCGGCTTTTGGATGGGGCTGGTTGTGGAGTAACATACACTCGCCTTTCCTTCCCACCACGGTCAGGGCACTGTGGTATGTGATAAATACTGAAAAATTCCCCATCCGAGAACGTTTATACATAATACATCTTGCCGAGGATCCTCTCTGCCCCAGAAGTGCCGCTGTCGACACCGACATGCACCGTTTCGTTTGTGGTACGGCTACCGACTACTGGCTCCTCTCACGGCACATGTTGGCATTGTTGCCGCGACGGACGTCTCAGTCCGTAGAGCCCAGTGAACTGATCCATCCCGACGTCACTTACTTCCCAGCTACTCGTCATAACTCCACGGTGTGGGTTAATGATATTGCAGTGTCATACTTTATTAATGAGAGCGTTGCAGGGTTATTAGATTTTTGGCATTATTTAACGAGTATCTACACGATTTTACTGCGCAAAGTGTCGTATGGTACGCTCTTTGCGAATTACTTGGGGTCGTTGTTTACGCGCCCTCCAGACCATTGGGATGTACCGGGTGGGAGAAGGGAATGAGATAATGCATACGATGGACTGATGAGAGACATCAACGGTAAGTATATGGAGTTTCACCCTCGCTGATCGAGAAGACTACCTGGACATCCCACCGTCTGGTTGCTGTGGACAACCCCTAGGAAAAAAAGGAATAAAAAAGAACAAAAAAGAATTACAAATAAAATCATAAGAACAAAATGAACAACAAATTAAATATAATAAAGTATTGTACCCCTCCCTTTAACCTTTTCTTTTTTTTTCAGGAAAATGTTCAGAGGCATGATTAATTTTTGTTCGTGGGCGGAGCCTGAAGTGGTTGCGCGCGACCGTCCTACTTAGCTGTAAGGTGAAAGTGGCGGTGGCACTAGCTTTGCTTTCGTTTTTAGGTTAGATAGGTTTTTGGGGGTAGTACGGGGGACAGGGCCCAACGCTTGAAGAGGGAGAGGTCTAAAGACTACATTAATTTGACAGTTAAAAAAATAAAAAATGTTAAAAATAAGAAATAAAAAAGAGCGCTTAAAATAAATAAAAAACAAAAAGTTGCTAACGCTTCTGCTAAGTAAGCAAGAGACCCAAGTTCGAGTGGGCCGCTGTGACCGAGCGCTTCTAGGCGCTTCAGTCCGAAACAACGCTGCTGCTACGGTCGCAGGTTCGAATCCTGCCTCGGGCATGGAAGTGTGTGATGTCCTTAGGTTAGGTAGCGTTAAGTAGTTCTATGTTCTAGGCAACTGATGACCTCAGAAGTTAAGTCGCATAGTGCTCAGAGCCATTTGAACCATTTTAGCTCCCTAAGCACAGACATTGTGATAATTGGACTGCTGGTACCACTACAGCTAACCCATGACTCCTACCTATAATCTGGTGCGGTTTCTTACAACCATCTTTCCGCAGTGCTCGGCGGTCAGTGTCCGTCAGTAACCGAGCGAGGTGGCGCAGTGGTTAGCATCAGGAAGGACGACGGGTCAAACTGCGTTCGACCATCCTGATTCAAGTTTTCATGATTTCCTTAAAATGGCTTCAAGCAAATGCCTGGATGGTTCCTTCTAAAGGGTACGGCCAATTTCCTCGCTCGTCCTCTCCTAATCCTAGCTTGTGCTCCGTCTCTAATGTCCTCGCTATCTACGACATTAAGCCGTAATCTCCTCATCCTCCTCCTTGGTCCGTCAGTACAGGAGGTTAGCCTGGTCGTGATTTAACTGTGGCTGTTCCTTAGCGTGATTTAACTGTGGCTGTTCCTTAGCGTTTCCACCTTATAGTCACATAGCTAACAGTTGACTTGTGCAGCTTTACAAGAGTTGAAGTGATGCTGATAGATCTGTTACTCAAATCACATCGAGTAACTAGTCCACGTTGGGAGTCGCTGAACTATTCTGACTCTCCCATTCTGCTGTTACTGCTTCTCTGTTGACAATACAATGCTTACAGTCCAGCAACTCTATTTTGTTTCGCCTTAACGAATATTTGAAACATTCAAAATTTTATGTTCTAGTATTTTCACTGAGAGCTAAGTTCAGCGACCTCTCTTCGCCTAATGTCGTCTTAAACGACAAGTCTAGCCGTCTCGCCTCCTAACTATTCCTTAACTATTTGCACGTACAACGACAATAGCTACTGCAGGCTACCTGGGCAGCCAGTACTGTTCTCGTGATTTAAATAACTGAGTGCTTTCATTTAATAAGATAAAAAGTCGCCTTATAAATTTGTTTTAATGAATTTCTATGAGTTAGCAAAACAAGCACTGGTCATCTACTTCAATTTCAACAGAGTACTTAACTTGCTACCTATTAAAATATTCCAGTATATCTACACCTTGATCTAATTAAGACTAAAGAAATTAGTACCCGAAGAAACACACACACACACACACACACACACACACACACACACTGAACTATGCCCTTCACTAAACAACATCACTTCTGCCTGCTATTCTTCTCCAATATCAGCAGTTTGTAGCTGCTAGAACAGAAGCTAGTACTTATTATTACACAACTTTTGGAAATTTGAAATGAAGTACCTGCTTTGTACTGAAAAATGCTAGTAGTGATAGAATTAGAGTGCCATGTTTATCCATCAAATATCATAAAAGAAGATCACTGTTTTTAGTAGTAAATGTAATAATACGTAAGCTTTAAAAAAAATCTTCTTATCTGAGTGCGGTAAAAGAAGGTATTCGTCATACTTACATGCAATGCTTAACGCATGTGTCTGCAAAAATGAGTAATGTACGTGAACTCAGTAAAAGAAATGCTAAAACCATTCTGTGATAACAGTTATATTAACTGCAAAATGTGTATTTAACTGAGAAATAAAATTTAGAAAACATTTCATTTGTTTCTAACTGTAAAGCAGTGTTCACGTTCCTGTACTATTACATGGACTCTGAAACAGCAACTCGCCAACCGTTCCGTTATCAATAAAGTTATAGATATGACTAGTGAACACAGGCAATTTAAAATCTGCATGTACTTTGAAATAATATTATATTACCGAATTTTCTATAAATATAAAATGTGTGCACTTAATACCAGACCATAAGAAGTAGCTTTTTTTTTAAGGTTCAACTTGCTGCCCGAGTAGCCACAATCTATCATAACTGTATAGAAACAGCTCTGGTAATCAGATCGTTAGCGAAACAATTACTCTAAGTACGTTACATATTCACACTAATACACATTAAGAACGTATGAACAGGGTAGTCTAACTGATAAAGCACACAGAACTGGTGATTCTCTGTGTATTAAGGAAAGTTAATCAACAGATTAATCGTCACCCTATTACATGGATAACTTTATACAATGAGGAGATCTTACCTAGATGGACGAAGATGACGGATTTGTGCTCATTTTGAGGCTGATCGTAAATATTGTTCCATGTTGCCTAGATCACACAATGACTGTACACTCTTCTTCTCTGGAGATAACGTAATATGCAATTATCGTTATTCCGTCAGTGGAACTTGATGCATCGTCGACTTGACGCTGATAATTGCAATTTAGAGCAAAACAGATTCACCTTTCATATGCTTTAATATTCTTCTATCTCCTCATCTCCTGCTGGCAAAGTAGGCATGTATACCGGCAACTATGTCGTAAGCGGAAGATGAAGAGATAGAGAAAGTATATGAGGATACTGGACGGGTAATTCAGTACGTAATTGGAAATGAAAATCTAACAGGCATGGGGCACTGGAATACGGTTGTAGGGAATGGAGTAGGGGAAACTGTTACTGGAAAATATGCGGTTGATAATAGGAATGAGAGAAGAGAAAGACTAAGATCTGCAATAAGTTTCAGATAGTAATTACGATTACTCATTTGAATAAGAGAAGTAGCTATACTTGGAAAAGGCAGGAAGATACAAAAAGATTGCAGATGGATTATATCATGGTCAGGCAGAGATTCCTAAATCAGATATTGGATTGTGAGGCGTAAACAGTTTCAGATGTAGACTCAGATCGCAATTTGGTAATGATGAAGAGTAGCTTATAGTTTCAGAGACTAGTCAGGAAGAATCACGGCGCATAGAAGTGCGATAAGGATGTACAAAGGAATGTAGAAATACATTTTAAGTTCTCTGCGGCTATAAGTACTACGTTAATGAATAACGCAATAGGCAGTTCAGTGGAAGAGGACCTGGCATTTCTAAAAAAGTCAATCACAGAAGTAAAGGAGAAACTAGGTACAAGGAAGCTCCCTGCGAAGAAAGCATTGGTAACAGAAAAAATACTTCATTTGATCGACGAAAGAAGAAAGTACGTAAATATTCATGGAAGTTCAGAAATACAAGTCGTTTAGGAACGAGATAAATAGGAAGTGCAGGGAAAAACTAAGAAGAAATGTCTAAATGAAAAATGTGAAGAAATCGAAAAAGAATTGACTCCTCAGTTTAAACAATTCATTGACAGGAAAAAGCAGCTTCATTTAAGTTCCTTAAAACGTTTGTTGATCGACGAAAGAAGAAAGTACGTAAATATTCAGGGAAGCTCAGAAATACAAGTCATTTAGGAGCGAGATAAATAGGAAGTGCAGGGAAACTAAGATGAAATGTCTACATGAAAAATGTGAAGATATCGAAAAAGAATTGATTCTTCTGTTCAAGCAATTCGTTGACAGGGAAAAGCAGCATCATTTAAATTCCTTAAAACGTTTGTTGATCGACGAAAGAAGAAAGTAAGTAAATATTCAGGGAAGTTCAGAAATACAAGTCATTTAGGAACGAGATAAATAGGAAGTGCAGGGAAACTAAGATGAACTGTCTACATGAAAAATGTGATGACATCGAAAAAGAATTGATTCTTCAGTTCAAGCAATTCGTTGACAGGGAAAAGCGGCTTCATTTAAATTCCTTAAAACGTTTGTTACGAGACTAGTTTCGAACCATAGAGATTCATTTCCAAACCTAGCCTACTGAGGCTGCACATTGAGTCGCAACACATGCTCTAAACATGATTGCAGGATGAATGCCACAATCTACACATGCCTGTTATCAAGTGAACGTAATTAGTTTTAGCGTAATAGCGCAACCAATAGAGACAAAAATATCGGCAATAGTTCGTGTAGGCGGAAATTTCTGTGCAGTGAATACGAACGACATACATGAATACGCGAGGACGTACTCACCGTACGACTTATCGTAGGAAACAGATTTAAGAACAGCAAACTTACAGTTATAGCAGTTATAGATCTAGAGACAGCTTTTGACACACTCTTTCAAATCAGGAAGATAGCAAGAATAAAACACAGCGAACGAAAGCTTAAATACAAGTTTAACAGAATCCAGACTATAATTATAAGTGTCGAAGGGTTTGAAAGGGAAGCAGTGGTTGGGAATGGAATGAAACACCGTTGTAGCCGTTGTATCTTCTGCTCGATGTTTTTCAATATGTATACAGAGCAAGTAGTAAACGAAAACAAAATGAGAAATTCGACAACGGAATTAAAATTCAAGGACAAGAAAGAAGACTTTGGGGTAGGCCGATGACTTGAAAAGAGGTTATAAAGTGAATACCAGTAAAACTAAAACAACAGTAATAGAATGTAGTCAAATTAAATTAGGCGATGCCGATACAATTGTACGAAACCAGACACCAAAGGTAGTCGAAGAGTTTTGGTGTTAGGGCAGCAAAATAAATGTCATTGGCCGAAACAGATAGGATATAAAATGTATACTGGCAGTAGCAAGATAAGCATTTCTGAACAAGAGAAACTTGTTAACATCGAATATAAAATGGAACGAGGTCTTTTCTAAAGGTATTCGCATAGAGTATAGCTTCAGGTAAACGTGAAAAACGGACGTAACCTTTATAGAGAAGTATATAATAAGAGGTTCTGAAACCTGGTGCTACAGAATAATGAAGAAAATTAAGTGATGGTTCGAATAACTGAAGAGGAGGTACAGAATCGAACTGGAGAAAAAAGAAATTTGTGTCACAATTTAAGTAAAAGAAGAGATAAGTTGATAGAACCTCATGAGGCATCAAGTAAACGTCATTTTAAAATGAACATAAGCAGTCTGGACCGCAAGAAGCCTTTGTATTTGTGGTTACTGGTTTCGGTTAGTTACTGATGGTAGGCGGTGGGGGGGGGGGGGAGGGGGGAGGGATGAGCAGGCATTACGAACTCCACGTCAGGTGACGCTATGGAGTTCGTAACACCTATTCCGATCTTCGCCACCGCCTACCATCATGGTATGATGTCTGAAGATAGTCAGTAACTGACCGAAACAGGTAACCACAAAATAAAGGTTTCTTGCGGTCCAACTGTTTATGTTCTTTTTAAAGTACTATGAAAAACCGCTATCCTCCAGGAGAAATGTTGTCAAAGTTACTTAAGTAATCGTCGGTTTGGAAATTGAAGTTTTTGTGGTGATGAAAATTGTTCGAGGAAGATCGAAGCTTGAATATAGTAAGCAGTTTGAAACGGAGTCACGTTGCAGTATTTCTGTTGAGATGAAGAAGCTTGCTCGGTATAAAGTAGCATGGAGAACTGCATCAAATCAGTCTTCAGTCCGAAGACCACAACAACAGGCGATAACTTAGAGAACACCGCCGCTCAAAAAGGCGCATTTAGAAACATCTCATTACAGTTATCAAATCTCATGATCATAGTATATAGACAGGCAAGAGGCCTATGGGAGACGAATATCAATCGTTGATTCGCAGTAAAGACAAACATTACAGACAAATAAAGCCGTGCGTTGACATGGCTCGTAGTACTAGTTCGACACAATTGAGCCAAATGAAGAGTTTATAATTTCCGTAATTGGCGTGAAATGTATTCGTAGATACTTCTACAGTTAATTTTAGCTGCTACATGTTCGAGATACTCTACCGTGTGTCCCAGGAGGCATGGCAAAGATTCAGGCACGTGACAGAACGGTCATTTGAAGCAAAAAAAGTAGTAAACATCGGCTCTAAAATGCGTACCTCAAGAGCTATGAACACTCCTTCATCTTCGATACAGTGAAACAAATGTCTGCTATTGCAAGCTCTTTGCTTTCCTTACTCTGAGAGGTGCTAATTCGTGGCAAAAAAAACAAAAGTCCGATAAACATGTGTTATAACGTACATACCTCAAGGACTATGAGCGTTCGTTCATCTTCGCTATTGTGGAAAGCATGTCTTACACTAAACGAGTGCTCATAGCTCTTAAGATATGCATTTCAGATATGTTTATTATATAATTTTTTCTGCTTTTGGTCTATACTATCTCCTGCGAAAACACGTAAAGCAAGGAGGTTGTAGTGGAAGAGATTTGTTTTGCAGTATCGAAGATGAAGATGTACCCATAGCCCATGGTTGCTTTAGCTCTATTACATTTTCAAACACAATGCGTGTTTTGTAACTAAGTTGTTCATGACTTCTGTAAGATCATAATTACTATTGCTGATGTATTTTACATAATTATTTTGCAACCGAACTTTATAATTGTTCATCTACTGCCATAGCTGTAGTCTGGTGTAAGCGCTGTCATCTGCTCCCTTGCTGTTTTACATAGCTGTGTTGTTAACTTCTTCGGTTCTATTTTTCAGTTGTTGGGATTAATTTCGCACTCTTTAATATCAGTTCCGTAATTAAACCTTTGTCGTTGCATATATGGAGATTGTAATCGCACAGTTGATTGTCGCATTCGACAGGAGCCAAATACGATGTTCACATGTTTACCTAGTCGTGGAGCGCCCTGTCCTGACAGTTTGCTGTATGCAGCACTGTGTGTCTGCTCGTCATACTTATGCCAGGCGATAGGCAAAATATATGTGATTATTGTTTTTGGATTTGGTCTTTAACATTACGTACGACAAGCAAATCATTTGTGTCATGGCTTTCGCACTACTCGGCTAGGATTTGGTATAAGGTTTTCGTTTTATTATTATCTATTTTATTTATTAAGATGGTGTAGATTTAGACTAATTTCCTGTTTTGTTTAACTGCAGGCAGCCTGAACATACTCAAATCACGAAACCGGTCGTTATACAATAAATGTGTGAAAATGCAGCTGACTTCGTTTTAATTAACCTTTAACTTGAGGTATGCATTTTAGAATCTATGTCTTTCGCTTTGAATCATCATTCGTGTCACATACATTGTTGGGATACTATATACTGTGAATATGATGGGGTAAAAGTAGGAGATATCAATCACAATTTATTTCAAACGCAGACTGTATGCAAACCATCCAACTGATTTAACACAACAGTTAATCAGATCTCAGAATCCTTCACCATCTAATTTAAAGGTCTCCTTCGAGAAAATACTGTGTTAATAATACGTTGATTTTACTACAAATGTAGCCCTGAAACTTTCTAAAACACTGAGAGATGGCTGTACAAAATGTAAGAGGAGAAAAAAGAGAAGCTGTTGTGGAGGAGGTTACAAGAGAGATGCAATTAAATAGATTCGAGCACATACGCACTATTCACGACAGGAACAGAAAGGAGAGAAGTGAGATTGACCAACGAAGTACCCTCTGCTACATACCATAAGATGGCTTTCGTAGTGCAGATATAGACGCAGACTGCGCTATCAGTGTCGACGGGACAAATTATAGATTATTTGGTTACTAATGCTGGTGAAGTTATTAATTTACTACTACAGAAAGTGTGTAAACATGCAAGCTTTATCGTTGTTATCCACATTTGAGCCCTAGTAGACCATGCGATGGTGAAAGAGTGTCATTACCAGGGTCTTGTTTTGGATTTCCTTTGTGTCCTTGTTAGCAGGTCTTCTTGGGTTTCTCTGCCGGGCAAAATGTCCTGTTTCGCATTTTCTGCCTACACTTTTTCTATCTGGTACATCAAGTTATCTGATTTCATGTTCCTTCCGATCTTGTTTTACTGCACCGATCCAATTCGTTATTTCAATTTTAGCTTTACTACGGGTTACGTATAATTCCATAACCTTGTGAAACTAACGTTGGTTTCATTCTTTTAATATGCCCATAGAATTTCAGTTTGCGCTTTTTCATATCCGAATAAACGTTGGTATACTTTTCATTTCCTTTATTTGCTGTTGGTCTGTATGTTCCACCTTCAGTCAAATTTGGACCTTAAAACTTTTCTGATTACTTTTCGTTCTCTCTTTTTAATTTCTTAGTGTCCCCTCTATCTGTTAAAAGATTTCAGCCCCATAAATACACACTGGTTTGATGACTGTGTTGTAATATATCGGTTTTCTGTAAAAAAAAAAAAGGTACATTATTTTATTATGGATGTGTTGTGTACACGTTATAGCTGTTTCCATTTTGGACCACGGAATATCGTAACCAACCTTTCCCATGCTAGTTTCAAGAATGGTTCCACCTAAATAATTGAACTAATTAACTCTCTCTTACAATTTGCCCATACTTAGTTTTCAGAATTTTGAGCTTTCTTATGTGAAATTTTAATTAATACTGGCAAAGAGAGAACAGAACCAGTAGCAATTAACAGATGTGTGTGACAAGGGTGTACTCTCTCACCCATATTTATGACATTGTTAGACAATGGCAACAAGAAGTTAAGGCAGGAATAAAATTAATTCCTTGAAACACACATTTAAATATTGCAGTTTTTGCTGATGATCATAATAGATTTACAAAAGACGGAAGATAATTTAAAATTTGCTCTATATCGAATGGAATCAACAGGCGAATTCTATAACTGAAAAATGGAAAATAACAGAATATAAAACCAAAGTTGTGCTTTTTAAAGGAAAATTCCAGTGCACTCTAAAATAATGCTAAATGGAAAATCAGTTGAATATCACTTCCAGTTATTAGGAAGTAATGTAAGTTATTAATGTGATAATGGCATTTCTAGTAAGTTGAATAAGTTTCAAGCGATAGTAGATTAACCAAGAAAAATACGATGACAAAACTCTACAATGTAATGGCAAAACCTACACTCACATATGGAAGTGAGACCTTGAGAATACCTAAGAAACAGCAAAGAATGTTATAGTCAACCTAAATGATATTTTTAAGGAAAGGATGTATTCTGAGAAATCAAATAAAGAATTCTGAAAGAAGAATAGTATTAAACTATTTTGTATGATTGAAATAATATAGAACGAGATAAAAAAATGAGAAAATCTATTGAAAGAATTGGAACAGAAAGAGTAGTGAGACATACACTCCTGGAAATGGAAAAAAGAACACATTGACACCGGTGTGTCAGACCCACCATACTTGCTCCGGACACTGCGAGAGGGCTGTACAAGCAATGATCACACGCACGGCACAGCGGACACACCAGGAACCGCGGTGCTGGCCGTCGAATGGCGCTAGCTGCGCAGCATTTGTGCACCGCCGCCGTCAGTGTCAGCCAGTTTGCCGTGGCATACGGAGCTCCATCGCAGTCTTCAACACTGGTAGCATGCCGCGACAGCGTGGACGTGAACCGTATGTGCAGTTGACGGACTTTGAGCGAGGGCGTATAGTGGGCATGCGGGAGGCCGGGTGGACGTACCGCCGAATTGCTCAACACGTGGGGCGTGAGGTCTCCACAGTACATCGATGTTGTCGCCAGTGGTCGGCGGAAGGTGCACGTGCCCGTCGACCTGGGACCGGACCGCAGCGACGCACGGATGCACGCCAAGACCGTAGGATCCTACGCAGTGCCGTAGGGGACCGCACCGCCACTTCCCAGCAAATTAGGGACACTGTTGCTCCTGGGGTATCGGCGAGGACCATTCGCAACCGTCTCCATGAAGCTGGGCTACGGTCCCGCACACCGTTAGGCCGTCTTCCGCTCACGCCCCAACATCGTGCAGCCCGCCTCCAGTGGTGTCGCGACAGGCGTGAATGGAGGGACGAATGGAGACGTGTCGTCTTCAGCGATGAGAGTCGCTTCTGCCTTGGTGCCAATGATGGTCATATGCGTGTTTGGCGCCGTGCAGGTGAGCGCCACAATCAGGACTGCATACGACCGAGGCACACAGGGCCAACACCCGGCATCATGGTGTGGGGAGCGATCTCCTACACTGGCCGTACACCACTGGTGATCGTCGAGGGGACACGAAATAGTGCACGGTACATCCAAACCGTCATCGAACCCATCGTTCCACCATTCCTAGACCGGCAAGGGAACTTGCTGTTCCAACAGGACAATGCACGTCCGCATGTATCCCGTGCCACCCAACGTGCTCTAGAAGGTGTAAGTCAACTACCCTGGCCAGCAAGATCTCCGGATCTGTCCCCCATTGAGCATGTTTGGGACTGGATGAAGCGTCGTCTCACGCGGTCTGCACGTCCAGCACGAACGCTGGTCCAACTGAGGCGCCAGGTGGAAATGGCATGGCAAGCCGTTCCACAGGACTACATCCAGCATCTCGACGATCGTCTCCATGGGAGAATAGCAGCCTGCATTGCTGCGAAAGGTGGATATACACTGTACTAGTGCCGACATTGTGCATGCTCTGTTGCCTGTGTCTATGTGTCTGTGGTTCTGTCAGTGTGATCATGTGATGTATCTGACCCCAGGAATGTGTCAATAAAGTTTCCCCTTCCTGGGACAATGAATTCACGGTGTTCTTATTTCAATTTCCAGGAGTGTAATTGCAGTGGTCTTGAGGTCCAGTTTTGCTTATACATCGCCGCAAAAAATATTATTACACCTTGAAACACGACATCGATTTTGCTCCGATGACGGCATATTCCATCTGTGGAATAGTAAATGTACTGGTAATGATATCAACGTCGTCCGCCACCAAATATCATGTAGGCATAGCTGCCAGAGCGGCATCTGTGTCTACCGTTTAATAGGGCATGCTCAGAGCCGGAAGGCTGAGTGGTGTGCAAATGTGTGCAGCAAGCAGGCAGTCATGCCACATAGATCCACTCGTCCTTTCTATAACCGACTGAGCGAGTTTGAAAGGCGTCAAATTGTGGCCTTCCGAGTTGCGGGGGGCTGGTCCTTCCGGAGAATTGGCGCACGAATTGGACACGCTGCGTTAGTTGTGCAAAGACGCTGGTATCAGTGGTCACGTGAACAATCTCATACCCATTGACGAGGTTCTGGACGTTCACGTAGCACAGTCTTCCTCCAAGATCGTCGATAATAAGGGCAGCAGTTGCAGATGTTACAGCTACCACAGCACATGTTTAGAGCTTGTGATCCCAGACGTGTCAACACGAGCTGTTGCGAAGTGGTCATTAACAATGGGACAGTGGGCTCGCACACAACTTGTCGTCAGAGGATCATTTGGTAGGTGCAATGGCGCCTTCTGGTCTTTAACGATGAAAGAGTCTGCCTACACGCAAGTGATGGTCGTTTGTGCGTACGAGGTAGACCTGGTGACTGCTGTCTAGTAAAGTGCGATCGTCCAAGATTCACTGCCCCCACCCAATGCCTTATAGTCTGGTGCTATAACTCTTGTTCACCTTTGGCGTTTCTGGAGGGGACGCTAAACATCTCTCGGTACGTGCAGAATGGTGTTAGAGCCGTTCTTTGGCAGTTCTTGCAAACAGGAATGTCACGCACTGCCCGTGAAATCCAAGGCGCCTGGCCAGCACTGTCTCCAGATTTCTCTCCTAACGAGAGCGTGTGGAATACGATGGGACGCAGGTTCGAATCCTGCCTCGGGCATAGATGTGTGTCATGTCCTTAATTTATTTAGGTTTAAGTAGTTCTAAGTTCTAAGGGACTGATGACCTCAGATGTTAAGTCCCATAGTGCTCAGAGCCATTTGAACCATTTTTGAACAGGTCGTACAGTGGTGGCGTAACGTATCCCAGGACAGTATTCGCCATCCGTAAGATCGACTGGATGGCAGGCTCAGGGCTTGTATTGGCACCCATGGAGGTTATACCACTTACTAATATGGGTGTTTCTGCAACGATCGATGCTTGGTACCTCAGAATCTCTTGTACTGTTGATCCCTAAATGTTATCATTTCATGTACTCCATACGCAGTTGCCGGCCGGAGTGGCCGAGCGGTTCTAGGCGCTACAGTCTGGAACCGCGCGACCGCTACGGTCGCAGGTTCGAATCCTGCCTCGGGCATGGATGTGTGTGACGTCCTTAGGTTAGTTAGGTTTAAGTAGTTCTAAGTTCTGACTGATGACGTCAGCAGTTAAGTCCCATAGTGCTCACAGCCATACGCAGTTGTGCCAATGAATATTGAGTAAACTGGTAACCTCTAAAAGTGTGTGGTAATTTTTTTTCCGGGAGTCAACGAATGGAATGTCGGTACGCGTGTTTATTAACAATGCGCGACTAAGCAACTTCAGCTTAAAAAAGGATGTCTGTTGCTGGTTCTGAAGTCAGGCAATACTCAACTACAATGCCCCACTCGTGTCAACACACACACACACACACACACACACACACACACGCGCGCGCGCGCTCTCTTCCTTCCGCCCTCCGAGCAAAAAAAACCCTAACCGCAGCCGCGGCTGTGCCGTGCCGGCAGAATTTAAGCGGCGGCCGCTCTTTTACGGCGGCGGCGGCTTTGCTTTTTATGTCGGGCTTAAAGCGGAGCTGCGAGTCAACAGGCGAAAATCCGGCGATCGCGCGGCCCGGTAATCCACTGTGCTGCCCGCGTGACGCACGGCGGCCACGCCCTGGCGCCGCCCCCGCTCGCCTATTCATCAGAGTGCGCATGCGCGCCGGGGCGGGCAGGTGCCTTATCTGCCGCGGCCACACTACGTTAGCCCAAGTGACCCGCTCCGGGGCCGCTGCGTCCGCTACATAAATATCCCGCCGGTCCAGCGCGCGGGCGTCTCGGTAGACTCTGCTCAGATATTTTCCTCCTCCTCTTCCTAGCAGGAGCTCCTCCCAGAGAAACCGTCTCTCCCTATAAAACAGACAGGATTAATTAGTTTCGCGCGTAAATACCACGTTACCTTTCCTCTACTTTTCGCAATACATAGTCTCGTTTTTCGGGTATAAATTTAATAGCAGGAGTAAATAAAGGGTCGTCTTCCAGACTTCTCCTCTCTCTCTCACTGTACTTCTGCATTTCATCTACTGACCACATTTTCTAAGTGGAAATACTTTGCCTGCCTCTTTATTCTTTTCCCAGTGATTTTTACTTATCAGGTAAACTTTTTTAAACTGTTATGTCGTATTATGCTGAGGTGACAAAAGTCATGGAAAACCTACTAATATCGTGTCGGACCGCCTTCTACCCGGCTCAGTGCAGCAGCTCGACGTGACATGGAAGGAGCAAGTCGTTGGGAGTCCCCCACTACAGTTACTAATGCGTTGGATCACTCCGTATTAAAAATGAATAAAAATAAATAAATAAAAGACTGAATGAAGTACGATTTTAAAATACAGACTGCTGGAACTATTTCTACCCTCTCATCCAGAAATAGCTTGCATGGTACTAGAGTAACTTGTAGGGGATAAAACCTGTGGAGAAAGAGATTGGATAGACTTCCAAAATACAAATGAGGTCTAAGATCCATTGTTAGTAATATTCATTTGAATCTGTTGTATTAACAATTATGATAGGAAAAATATTATCTGCTAATAACTCACCATGTGCATCAGGATGACATAAAATTAGTGTCAGGGAGGTGAACAGATCAACCTCCTATGGGATGTGTGTATTACACTTGACAAAATGGACATCGTCGACATTCAAGAAGTGTTCAAAATAAACCATAAACTTGCACCATGAACAAGAGCGCAGATTTGCCAAGAGATAGGGGAAATTCACCGGCGTCTATCGTGCTGAATGAGACCTAAGTGCTGTAGTGTGCGAGTGATACAGACGAGAACCTACATCACAGGGAAACCCTGTAGAATCTGTTTGTGGCCAGGGAGACGTAGTAGTGTTAAATATGGCGGAGCTAATATCGGCCATAAAGGGAAATATTTGTGAAAACTATTTAATTCTCTAGTAATTCAGGGAATGAAGCAACAGTAATTTTAATCTACTATTCTTCATACATTTTCATGATGATCACAATAAAACTTGAATATTGATCATATCTTTAATAGTTTAGGATTTACCATTAAAGTCTAAAATCTGAACGCTTTGGTCGATCTTAAGGATCGACATCTCATATAAAAGCGCATCATTAAATTGACAATTGTAGTAAATATCAACACTGTAACTTTATTTGTTTAAAAGATACAGTGAATTTTAAACTATCTTTATTTCCAATTAAGTATCAGATCACCATTTCCTTCACACAAAAACACATTGAGCGATGATGGCATGACACCTTATTGAATCATTAAGTAATAGAATTTTTTTGTAAAGTTTAGTGCATAATAGTTACTTTTGTTCTTTATATATTTATCAGAAATCACATTGGTGCAAGGCTACTGGCCGTAACATTCAAAGTTAAGAAGGAAATTGTATTGGTTTTTTGTAAAAGAATTTAAGGTTTATTATGTAATTGATATTATTGTTACTTAATTTCGAACGTGAAAGTGGTCAAGCTTTGATTATTTAAATATGTTAAAATTTAAAATAATGTAGAATAAGCTGTAGCCAATCAGATAGACGGCTTCAGGAAAGGGAACTGCCCTAGCCAGTTGAGCGAGTATGTGCGGCGCGAGGGAAGCGCGGGAATTTGTGGTAATGTCTTATGGGACCAAACTGCTGAGGTCATCGGTCTCTAAGCTTACGCACTACTTAATCTAACTTAAACGAACTTAAAAAAGGACAACACACACTCCCATGCCGGAGGGAGGACTCGAACCTCCGACGGGGGGAGCCACGCGGGCCGTGACAAGGCGCCCCAGACCATGTGGCTACCCCGCGTGGCTGGGAAGCGGGGCAGGTGACGGGCAGAGGAACACTGCTGGTGGAGACGCGAAAGCGGACAGTTCACTTCTGGTCTAGACACCAAAAGATACACTGTTAGTGGACATGCGAAAGCAGACAGTCGGTCGTAAGGCAGCTAGGAAGTGAAACAGAAAATTTCGCGTCTTTGGTATCACGGGACTTAGTCTCTCAGCGGTGAGCAGCCGCGTGCCTGAACTCTAACTTTTCGGTTGATAACTTGTATTTCGCTATGAGATTGTGAATGATCGAACTGTGTCAAATGGATATGCGCTCGAGTGTAACAGTAACTCTAAATACAACAACTGTCGCTATTAGTCTCCTTTCTGAATAAACATTATTCTAACCAAATAGGAACTGTGTTACCCTACATCCTTTATGAGTCGTTAATTTAGTTCTCGCTGTTATCATTACTATCATCATATGTTATATTAACTTTGTATTTCGAAAACTTGCCATTGCCGAGAGGAGTGGGCGCGCGGTTTGAGGCGTCATGTCACGGACTGCGCGGCCCCTCCCGCCGGAGGTTCGAGTTCTCCCTCGGGCATGGGTGTGTGTGTTTGTCCTTAGGATAATTTAGGTTAAGTAGTGTGTAAGCTTGGGGACTGATGACCTTAGCAGGTATGTCCCATAAGATTTCACACACCTTTGAACCTGGGTCACAACAAATAACTGCAACATATCAAGACAGATGTTGTCTTGATTGTCGTATCACTGAAGAAAACAGGTCCTATGATTTTATTGTGCATAAGACCGCACCACACGTTCAGCCCAGAGAACGGACCCAGTTTGGTAATAATGTCTGAGAAAAATTGTGACATCTCATAGACAGCCCTACAAAAGTTAAACTAAACCTATACTAGACGTGTAAAGAAAATAGACGTGTAAGGAAAATAGAAAACTGAGTGTAGATAAAAACCTTATGTAATACGACACATAACTCCAAAACCTACAACTCGTTAAAAAATGTTCAAATGCGTTTGAATTACTAAGGGACCAAACTGCTGAGGTCATCGGTCCCTAGACTCACACATTACTTAAACTAACTTATGCTAAGAACAACACACACACCCACGCCCGAGAGAGGGCTCGAACCTCCGGTGGGACGGGCCGCGGAATTCGTGCATAGCGCCTCAAACCGCGCGGCCAATTCAAGAGGCTACAACTCGTTAATACGATATTTTTGTGGATATGTATTTTAGTATCAAAGAATACAGTGGAAAGACATTGTTTGTAATCAAGGAAATCGTATCTCATTAATGTTAAAAAGTTTTGATTCAAAGATCTAGTCCCACTTTTGTCCCTACTATTGAAGAATTGAGTCACTTAGCCGTTCTGACGCACTAAGTATTTGATGTACGTATTTTCTTTAACAATATATGGTAAAATGTTAATGTATCCTGTTTTTATTCAAAACTGCTCAGACCTTATGGAAATATTTAAGTGAAAATAATTATATAGAAAATTTTGTAGAAGATGCCCATCAGGCTTTCTTTTGTTGTAATGGCGCACACGTGACCATTACGTGGAATTTAATTAAAATATTAAATATTGGGATTCACTCTCAAGTTAACATAACAAATTCCATTACGTGGAATTTAATTAAAATATTAAATATTGAGATTCACTCTCAAGTTAACATAACAAATGCTTTTTTGACTTTCAGTTGTTAAAAAACAGAGGATTTTTTCTGGTACCAGTAGGAGGAAAGATGGATTCGCGCTCAGCTAGTGAACGAGTGAGAAGCACGCCATTTTTAGCGAGTAATTGTAGACCGCCATTTTGGGGTCGTTATGAATAAGTGAGGAGTATGTATTTCATATGTGCACCGTTTAGAAAAATACAGTATTGTTTTATTAACAGAAAGGTCGTGTGAGTTGTTATTTCAAATAGTACAATAATTACAAGAACTGAAGCCCACCTGTGTACTTTGGAAAATTACGAAGATCCGATAAGCTTAATGGGAACACCGTCAAGACTTCAAAAGGTGAACACGGCGACCAAACGTAGCATTATAAAGAATGGTAAGCACAAATCTACAGCGGAGAAAGAAACTACTTCACCCTGCAAAATAATATGAACTAATTCGAATTTATTTCCAGACATAGCTCAGCTTATTGTGCTTGTCATTCATGCCGAAAAATTAATCTCATTAATTCAATACATTTTAAAAAGCCACGCATTTCAACATTTTATTACCATCTATTCCATTATTTTATTATATTATAAAGTGGCGACAGGTGACAGGCACGATACGTAGTGGGCAAAACTGTGAGTACTAGTATTGTTAGGAAAATGAATATACATGTGTGTTAACAATTTCTTTATGTTCCATGTGCGCTGATGATGTGACGGAGACGGTGATGTGATACTGAAGAAATACTATCAAAAGGAAATAATAAATAAATTAGAAGGAAGAAGGCGACAATACCTAGAGCACACAACAAAGCACAATAGACGATGTACCATTTACAAGACAATAATCAGGTAGGACCGCGCAATGCGTTCCCAGTAGACCTATTAGAAAATCCATCCACCTATTTCCAAAAATCCAGAACCTAAAGCTTCAGAGATTAACGCTATTGTAGTCAAGTAGAGATAATGACATTTCTTTATTAGTACGGAAAATTTATTGATTGATGAACAGTTGAGACTACAATTACATACAACTGTATATGCATTCTTTCGCGTGAGAAGTAGCGCGGAAGTAAAATCTTAAAAAATAAAATTTTCATTTTGATAACTGCAGTGGTATAAGGATTTCTATAATGGAGGGTCAAAACAATAAGGAAATGTCATTCGAAAATCAGAATGCCCATGTAGTGGATGTTCATTTGCAAAATGCAACAGTGAGTGGTTTGGAACCGTTTAGCGGTGATTATTTGGATGCTGGGCGCGACATGCCATTGTTGCATTCGACGCCCGTGAATACAGAACACTTAATTACAAGCAATACGTTAATTACAGTAGACGTAACTAACGGCACCTCGAGGCAAGAGAATATTTTAAATGAGCGCTGTACGCGTAGTACGGACGCAGATGCTGACAGGCGTAGGCCGGAAGTGAATACGGAAGATATGCAAGCCTTATTTCGAGCCTTAACAGAAACCATACAAACAAGCATGAATGCAATGAAAGCAGACATAAATTCAAAAATGTCGGGTTTAGAGACTAAAATGTCAAGTTTACAAACGATACAAGCAGACATGACTAATATGAAAGCAGACATGACCACAGTAAAGTCCGATATCGAGAAGGTTAATACAAACATGGCACACATTTCAGACGAGGTAAAAAATTTGCGCACAGAACTCAGTAGTCTGACACGAAGTTCACACAGCAGATTTCGCAAATCTCCACGGAGGTGGATAGGAAAATTAATGAAGAAGTACAAATTTCGGTTCACGATATGGGTGAGAAATTAAAAGGCATAATGGGCGAAAAATTTGGAACACTAACACACACGTATCGACAGGAGCTATCCGGAATTAGAGAAACCCAAGAGAATTTACAGGCAATGCAAAAGAATACGCAGGTCAACTTAGACAATGTACAATCAGAAGTAGCGAAGCTACATTCTTTCTGTGACGACCTGCCAGAAAATGTAGAAAAAATCACAATGGAGGTAGGATTACTCAAGTTAAAACACAAGAGGATCAACTCAGACATTGTGCAGCCTTATGAATCGGTAAAGAGCAATGCGAAGGACGAAAACACAACGTTCGCAGAAAAATGCGTACGTGAACAGCGTACCTATGTGGAAGCGGTAAAGGAAGCGATGGGGGACAAGGAAGAAGAGATCTTAAAACGCGTAGGACATGATATCAGACAGTTAGAACAACGGTTAATATCATCGCCTGGGGCGGTAAGCGGAGCGATAAACAGCCATCCGCCAGTTAGAGAAATCAGTGGCGCGGACAACAATGCCCAACCCACGCCGCGCGACCGCATGTCGACGCGCGACGCGAGCAGCGGGCAAAACTTTGCTAAACCAAATATACCATCACCGCTGGGAAATGCTGTTCCGCCGTGCTGGACAGCGTTGTTAATGGATGAGAGCTTAATAAAAATCGACAGTTTCCCGTATTCTCAAATGAGAAAAAGCGAACGCACCCGGTAGTGTTTGTCCGAGCCTTTAGAAATCTACTGCCCAGGACTTTGACAGAAGCTCAAAAGATTAAATATGTAGTAGGACACACCGAGGGTGATGCCCTTTTGTGGGCTACGGAGATGTCAGAACTCTGCGAGACATATGATCAGTTTGAGAATGCATTTTTAGATAAATACTGGTCAACAGCTATCCAGGAGAGGTTAAGACGAGAGGTATTTAACTCAGTACTATATCATTAAAAATTCGGGTGGGGGGGGGGGGGGCTAAGAAGCTATTTTGAAAAATACCTAAACAAGACCCGTTACTGGAATAATCTGATATCTCATGTCGATGTACTGAAAAATCTTAAAGAACAAGTTACCTGCAAATGTTAGGGAAAAATTAATAACTGTTCCCGAATATGATCTCGAGTATTTTCTTTCAGTGCTCGACCCAATAGATCTGATTCATGAGGATCGGCAAGCCACGCCTAGTTATCGTAACGGTAATGGGCACAACCCAAACGGGAAGAACTACGGTAACGGCAATGGCTTTGGAAATTATAACGGTCGTGTGCGCATGAATGAATGGCATCCGTATGCACCGCCGCGCCACAACGGAAATCCGTACAATCGGTCTACCCATCAGCCACAGGGTGACCGAGGGTACGAAACTAAACATCAGCCCAATAGGTACGGTAATGGCCGAGACAATAGAAATTTGAGGGAAAACTTCGACAATAGGCGACAAGGAAATGCAAATTACCAGGAACGGAATATGCAACACAAGGATCGGAGAGATAACAGGCAGCCCGTACAGTCACATCGAAACAACCGGGACACGAACTGGCGAGCACGCGAACATACGGTACACATAGTAGAAGTGACGGCAGAAAATGAAACAATATCTTTACCGGCCCCAGGAAATAATAATCGAGAGTGACTAGAGGAAGAAGGTAATGAACTGTCAGTGTGCCACAGTACTAATATGAGCAACTTAAACACTAAAACGAACAGGAACGGAAAGGAGGAAGCAGGCACTGAAACAAACCTACACATACAGCATATCCGGAATCTATTTTTAAGGTATGATAAGGACGCAGAAATGAAAGAAGACTTGTTTATCGAAGAGAAAGAAACAACACTCAAGGTAAGTGAAATTATTCAAGCAACAATAAAGGTAAAGGTGGGAAACATAGATGTACTTGTTGTTTTGGATACTGGCGCGTCGACAAGCGTAATGTCTACTAGCTTGTTCAAAGAGATAGCGAGGGAAGTAAATGTTCCCACACTACCTGTAGAGAACTGTAAGATCGTAACGGCGATGGGAAGTAAATCTAAAGTTATAAAATTACAGGCCAGCATACCCATTAGCATATGTGGTGTAATTTTGCAGTGTACTTTCTTGTTGGTAGACAAACTTATAGTGAACTGCATACTTGGTATGGAGGTGTTCAGAAGATAAAAATATATCGGCAGCTGGGAATGTCAATTTCATGTAGGGGAGCGCACACTGACTGTGGACTTAATAAGAACTACAATGACAAATCAGATTAGGCCGATACCAGACATTAATGTTAGACTTGTCTACCCTCAATCCTTAATGGCAAATGAGATGGAATTTGATGACGCTGGTAGGGAGATCCTTGATGAGCAAATAGTAGACAGTAAAATAAGTAAATCCACTTGTCTTAACAATGCACAGCGAAGTGAACTGACAAAATTACTCTTCAAATATCATAACATTTTTCGTAAACAACCTAGTGTTATTAAGGATATGAGTATAAAATGGAAGTATACCCTAATGAAACATATTGTAGAACATCATATGGCACCCCTTGGGCAAAGAAAGAGGCAGTAAGAAAAGAAATAGAGCGTACGATTAGGTGGTGGGTTATTGAAACATCGCACTCACCTTACTGCAGTCCGATTCTCGCAGTTGATAAAACTGACGGAACGGTGCGGTTGGTGTTAGACGCGAGGGAAA
Organism: Schistocerca serialis cubense; assembly: GCF_023864345.2. Classification (NCBI taxonomy): domain Eukaryota; kingdom Metazoa; phylum Arthropoda; class Insecta; order Orthoptera; family Acrididae; genus Schistocerca; species Schistocerca serialis. The sequence goes on along the minus strand of NC_064639.1, from coordinate 937,439,284 downwards.
TACACAAAATCATCGTTCCTATAAGAACAAGGCCAGAGAATCCAGAAGAGCAGCTATTAAAGTTTCATGGCGTTAAGTATTTAACGTCCCTGGATTTGAAAGCTTCGCCCGCATCTCGTGGTGGTGCGGCAGCGTTCTCGCTTCCCACGCCCGGGTTCGATTCCCGGCGGGGTCAGGGATTTTTCTCTGCCTCGTGATGGCTGGGTGTTGTGTGCTGTCCTTAGGTTAGTTAGGTTTAAGTAGTTCTAAGTTCTAGGGGACTGATGACCATAGATGTTAAGTCCCATAGTGCTCAGAGCCATTTTTTGAAAGCTTCGTACTGGCAAATTTTATTACATGAAGAGAGTAGAAAGTATACAGCTTTCATAAATGCCGGGAGGAGCTACCAATTTAGGGTACTGCCTTTCGGATTAAACGTGAGCGCTGGTGTATTTATTGAAGCATTAGACAGGGTACTTGGACCGGAACTGCTTAGCCAGGTTACACTCTACGTTGATGATCTATTAATTGCAACTCAAACATGGGATGAACATGTAAGTATTTCGGAAACCATTTTTCAAAAATTTGATGAATACAATGTCACAGTTAACTTTAAAAAGTCTGAATTCGGAAAGGAAAAAATAAAATTCTTCGGGCATATTATTTCACCAGTAGGAATTCTGCCTGACCCCAGTAAACTAGATGCGATACGGAATTTCCCAACACCCTATACTAAGAAACAATTAAAAGGTTTTCTAGGAATGGCCTCGTTTTTCAGGAAGTTTCTGCCACAACAATTGTTGAACAGTAGTTCACTATTAAACTTACTGCGTAAAAACCACAGTTGGTTGTGGACTAAAGAATGTCAAAATGATTTTCAGCAGATTAAGCAGGCACTGATTAACGCGCCTATCCTGAAACACCCAAATATGGAATTGGATTTTTGTTTAAGCACCGATACTAGTTATCAGGGGCTCGGTGCGTGCCTGTTTCAAATAATAACAAAGGATGGTAAGGAAGAAGTCAATGTAATCAGTTTTGCCAGTAGAACCCTCACAGAATGTGAAAGATCTTATTCCGTAACTGAGCTAGAAGCGTTAGCAGTAGTTTGGGCGTTTCGTAAATTTCATTATTACCTTTGGGGAAAACATACCAAAGTTTACTGTGATCATCACTGTTTCTTCTGACATGCAAGTTGTTACATAAGAGAATAGCGAGGTGGTGCATGTATGTCCAAGAGTTTGATTTTGAAATAGTGTACATAAAAGGGGAACAGAATGTTTTGGCAGATGCACTATCACGGTTACCTCAAGGTCTTACCGATTTCCACGAGTTAGAGGAACAAACTACAAACTTCAGACTTCAAGGTGCTTTTAATAAATGATGGAACTTTTAAACGATATTATATTAAAATGTGCAAAAACATGCAACGTTTACAGGAAGAAGACCCGAGATGGAGCAAGGTAAGGAAAAAATTGCAGGCTAGAACACACGAACGTTTAGATGGTTCAAATGGCTCTGAGCACTATGGGACTCAACTGCTGAGGTCATTAGTCCCCTAGAACTTAGAACTAGTTAAACCTAACTAACCTAAGGACACCACACACATCCATGCCCGAGGCAGGATTCGAACCTGCGACCGTAGCGGTCTCGCGGTTCCAGACTGCAGCGCCAGAACCGCGCGGCCACTTCGGCCGGCCAAACATTTAGAGCAGTATTGGCCGGCCGAAGTGGCCGTGCGGTTAAAGGCGCTGCAGTCTGGAACCGCAAGATCGCTACGGACGCAGGTTCGAATCCTGCCTCGGGCATGGATGTTTGTGATGTCCTTAGGTTAGTTAGGTTTAACTAGTTCTAAGTTCTAGGGGACTAATGACCTCAGCAGTTGAGTCCCATAGTGCTCAGAGCCATTTGAACCATTTTTTTAGCGCAGTATTACATTATACATAATGGCATCCTCTAAGTGGTATGTGTGCATACCTCAGGAATATGTGGAAAACTTAATTCAACACACGCACCGCACATGGGGGCATTATGGAGTGCTAAAGTGTGCCGCCAAAATTTCTACGTATTGTTATTTCCCTAATATGAGAGAACGTATAGAGCAAATAATCAGACGCTGTGCGGTGTGCCAAAAGGTCAAACATCAGAATAGGACATGTCTTAACGTACTAAACCCAATAATACCAAAGCAGCCAAGAGATCTTGTATCTATTGACGCCGCAGGACCTTATCCCCAAGCCCGCGGCGGAGTTAAATACATCGTAGCCCTGTATGATGTTTTTAGTAAGTATCTCCAGCTGTACGCATTAAAAACAGTTAGGTCAGGGCCAATTATAAGGCGAATTCTGGAAGACTACATACCACGCATTGGGAAACCCCAAGCAGTCCTAACTGATAACGCCTCAAATTTTACATGTGACCAATGGAAATCATTTTTAAAATCACAAAACATACGTCATATTTTAGTATCCAAGTTCCACCCGGAAACAAGTCCCGTCGAACGGTGCTTCCGTGAATTTAATAGGTTTATTCGCACATATATACCACAGAACCAAAGGAAATGGATAGAATACCTGGGTCCGTTTCAGCACATAGTAAATCACCTAACACACACACCAACAGGGCACACACCGGCCGAACTAATGTTTGAAAAGGTGGAGCTAGATGAATGGGCAAAACCGATACCTAAATTACGGCGCAAAGGCGTAGTCTTGAATGAGAAAGTACGGCGAGCGCTAATAACATTGGAAGAGCAAGCTGAAATAAGGAAAGGAATTTACGACAGGAAATTGAAAAAAGTAACAGAATTCCAGATTGGACAGGAGGTACTACTAAGAACGCATCCGAAATCATCGAAATTAAAGGCATTCAAAAAATGACAATTGTTATATGTTGGTCCGTATATCATTGTTGACAAGCCACATCCGGGGTGTTACTTGATAGGAAATATAAAAAATTGTAAAATAAAAGGCATGTATCCCCATAAAGATTTGCGGAAATTTATTAAATGAAAATTCAGATCTCATTCTGTCCTTATCTGTTGCATCAGTAAAACGCAAGAAGGTAGGAGGTTTGTCGCTCTTTGACGAATAAACCGACTGGCGCTCGGTTCCTCTCCAGCTAGGGGGTACAATATTTATATTTCCGGTGCCCTCTCCCTCTTCTACTATCCTGCTTAATCAATAAGGAATGTTCAATTTTCTTTTACTATCTAACATGCAGAGAGTGAGATGCAGCCTAGTGAAAATAAATTTTCCTTGTATTTTGATATTGTACTTTCTTAAGACTTAATTCACAGCGCGCGAGCTTTAAGCGAGAGGCATGAGCGATGAGGTATACTGAGCCGTGCTGCCGCGCTTAAAGCAGAGCGTACTTCAACACTATATACGAAGCGGCTAACGGCTGATCGTAGGGGCCAAGTAGGCAAAAAGCAAGGTTGAGATCAGTGTCCCCTGTACGATGTGCAAAGACACACTGCGCACCGCGACGGAAACCATTCTAGAATTTAAGCGAATCGGCATCCACACCGCGCAACCAGCTGGACAAAACGGAAGCGACACGAAGTGGGGTACCTATCAGCTAGTTACTATGACGTAGATGAGCAACACAAACTAAACGAATAGAGACATTTATTCCTAAGTCGGCAACTATACTATAAAGAGCACTAATTTTAATAGTATATCATTAAGTTAAGCATATGCAGCTTTAAGAAAATGAGCGCATTGACGCAAGTAAACTATAAGGAGAGTAGAATACGCTAAATTTGTGAACTTAACACAATCCATTGAACGTACATAGTTATACTTATTTCTCAGTATTCAACGTAGAAGAGAATAAACACAGGAAATGACCTATCCGACTATATACAACAGAATTAAGACAAGTTGAAAAGGGAAGTAACAACATGTACACTTGAAAGAACGCGACTAGCACATAACTTAAGAACTAAGCGACTTACATACAACACATAAGTGAGCGACGATGTGAAAGGTAGAATGAGATATAAACATAGAAAAATGCGTGACTGACGTGCGTGTGACTGAGACGTAAACTATAAAATAACATATCGTATAAGATTTAGCGAGAGGAGCAGTTGTACACTTATAGAACTACACTTATTTACAGACAACATTAGAAATAGTGAGCTTAATGTACAGGGAGAATACATATCCACAAATTTGTTATTACAGAACTCACCTATGTTAGTTGCTATTAATTACACGATACCTTATAGTATAATCAGCAAAATAAAGCTGTAAACATGAATTGAACAACACGCGGGAGATAAGCTAAGTAAATACAAACACCAATCAATACGCACACAACGTAATTGCATGAACTTAAAACAAAAGAACTGAGGTAAGTACTGTATGTTTACAAAAGCGATATGGAGAAATAAATGAAATTTCACTGCAGGATAATATTTTGAAGTAGAGAGAGTGAAAGGTTTTATTAGATTCGATTGAAGGTATTTATTAGTTAAACTACGTTTGTGGTCACGTACCGTGCATGGAGTGAATCTAGGAAGAGGATGAAAGGGTATTAGAGTAATACGAGTTTATATTTGTGGGAAGAAATAAATAGGGCGGTGGTTCTAGTGTGAGAACCCTGTAGGTAGTACATGAGTATAAATAGCGATTTATGTGGAATATTTTTAATGAATAACTATATGGGTATACGGTGATGAATATGAAGATTAATATTACAAGGGTACCTAGGAAAGGGCCACGAAGCCGACGTAAGAAAGAATACACTATATAGTTTTAAGTCTTAGAATGAATGGTTGTATGAGTGTGGAAAGCAAAGTATGATGATGCATGTGCGGTAAGTAATTATGAAAACAAACATCACGAAGAAGCAGTGAGGAGTATAGAAGAAACGGTGAAGTCGATAGTAACAATGGTACATGATAACATTTAAAACACACCATAGCACAGTGATTTGCTACAAAGACATCAGAATGTAAAACAACCTAGTATGAAAAATATTTCCTTAGCGACTAACTGTTACAGCTGGAGAAACTACAAGGTTAATACAAATGAAAATATGATACACGATTCGTATGAGGAATGAACACAAAATGCAGTGAAACAATATTTTCTACACTGAGTTCTTGACACATGCAGGAGCGAAAGCATTATTTTAGCACATGCCCGTTCTTATTTAGCGATAATGAATTATGAGTGGAGCTACACATGACAAAAATACGGTAAAATTATCGGTCACACGTCACATGGTAAACATGTACATGTCGTCGAATCAATAAGGCAGAAATATGGCTTGAAATATGTGTTAACGAATGTGGAATATTACGACGATTAACAAGCAGTGATGAAGTCAGGATTGTCTAGGGTTAAAACATCCCCCACACTTGCTCACAAACGAGCTCTTGAAAATATTATACACAGTATGAAGATTTATCAAATGCCAAGGATAGAATAAGTACACTAACGACGCACTGCAAATAGCAATCCTAGAAGTAGCTTGATCTCTGAAGCAGACCTTAGCGAATCCTCTTTTCCATGTAGCGAGTAGTGCTGGAACGTATTTTCTATGTGTATTTGTCATGGTAACAAGGCGCAGGAGGTTGGGCATGCAAGTCAAGAGAAAAGCAAAAATTCAGAACAAATGAGAGATTCCTTCTAATTTACTTATTAGTGTGTAAGATGGATGATGCCTAACATGGAACCCATATAGGAAATGTGAATGTGACTTGTACATTTATGAGTCAACTTTACGATTGCCAATGTCGATGTCTATGAGACTATGTATGTAGTATTTTCTATTGTAGTTGTGGATGTAAAAACGCGCAGGAGGTCGGTCCTGCAAGAAAGAGCAAACATTCAGAACAAGTACAAGGTTCCTTCTAATTTACTTATTGCTGTGTCAGATGATGCTTAACATAGAGTCCATATACGAAATGTGAATGTGAATTGGACATTTATTTGCCAACTATATTATTGTTAATGTCAATGTCTATGTAAAATGTATGTATGTACTCTTTTCTTCTTTTGTATGTGTAGTTGTGGACGTAAAAACGCGCAAGAGGTCGGTCCTGCAAGACAAGAATAGAAAATGCCAATATTCAGAATAAATGAAAGATATCTCCTGATTTGCGTATTAGTGTGTAAGAGGGTGCATGTCATGGAATCCGTATATGAAATGTGAATGTGAATTGTAAATTTATGTGTCAACTCTATTATTGTCAATGTTTATGTCTATGTATGCACTATTATCAATTTTATGTGGGATTTTATACATGAAGAAGAACAACTTATGTATGTATGTGAAGTGCAACGCGACGGACGAGTAAAATACTCGCACGTGTGAAGTGATACAAAAATATTAAGACCTAATAATATTGAAAATAACGGCTCAGCCGTAATATGAGTAAACGCTACAGTCTAGCAAAGTGAATACAGAGAGTGTGATGCGTGTGCGACGGAGATATCAGAGGAAATCCGTATAACCACGGGTTGAGGTGTGAGAACCGCTGAACTATAATACACGACGGAAGATAATGCCGTATCCTGCAGTGCGGCTCTTACCTTCAATGTCACTGGCCGAAAACCTCGCCCAGGCGCGAGATGAGGTCTTGGGGTTCTTCGGGTTGAGCGTTGGAGCTGAATCCGCCGTATCCACTCTCCGGACTGAAGGGCATATACAACACCGACTTCATGAGCCTGGAGCGACATTACAGTGTGTGCGCGGGCAGTGCTGCTGCCCACGTGGCGCTTGCGTCACTGCGTCGGGCGCGTTAAACAGTGAGCTGCTGCTGGCTATAAGTGCAGCGAACAATGAGATAACGTGTGCCGAAAGGACAACTTCTCAGAATGACTAATGAACTAGAAGCCAAGGAGAAAAACAATTATTAAAATATAGTGAAAGGACAATTTAAGAAATGTAACATCTTCCCCCTGGTAATACTGCTTAACAAATGTAAGGAGAAATAAGAGACTACGACGTTAGCACGCCATGGACGTGCGATATGTAATATGAATGTATGTGAATGTAATTACGTGATATAAGTATATGTGAATGTATTTATATGTATGAATTTGTAATGGCCGAGAAAATGAGCTTTGTAGGTATACTTGTAGTAGCATAAGGGTATTAAAACTCCATTGACGTGCACCAAGTGACTGAACTATGAGCCCCAAGGTTAATAAGGCTACTGTATACTGTCTCCCTAAATAAAGAGACTTATTTCCGACAGTATACTGTAGGGGGGCATTTGTGATAAACCTTTTGCATTTCCTTTATGTTTTCGTCTTCTTTAAAGGCAAAGAGAGAAGATGAAGCGGTAGCCCATCATAGAGCCTATGCCTACCGTCATGTATTTTTTGACTTTCAGTTGTTAAAAAACAGAGGATTTTTTCTGGTACCAGTAGGAGGAAGGAAGGATTCGCGCTCAGCTAGTGAACGAGTGAGAAGCACACCATTTTTATCGAGTAATTGTAGACCGCCATTTTGGGGTCGATATGAATAAGTGAGGAGTATGTATTTCATATGTGCACCGTTTAGAAAAATACAGTATTGTTTTATTAACAGAAAGGTCGTGTGAATTGTTATTTCAAATAGTACAATGATTACAAGAACTGAAGCCCACCTGTGTACTTTGGAAAATTACGAAGATCCGATAAGCTTAATGGGAACACGGTCAAGACTTCAAAGGTGAACACGGCGACCAAACGTAGCATTATAAAGAATGGTAAGCACAAATCTACAGCGGAGAAAGAAACTACTTCGCCCTGCAAAATAATATGAACTAATACGAACTTATTTCCAGGCATAGCTCAGCTTATTGTGCTGGTCATTCATGCCGAAAAATTAATCTCATTAATTCAATACATTTTAAAAAGCCACGCATTTCAGCATTTTATTATCACCTATTCCATTATTTTATTATATTATATAGTTCAGAACGACGAGTAGTCTCCAGAGCCACGGATAATTATATGGGACAGGCAATGGAGTTGCAGCTTCCTCCGCCTGTCCACTCCGACCGTGCTCTCAATACCCGCAGATTAATAAAGTAGGTGTGCCCAACAAACACTTCCACACTGTTCCAGGACTCAAGCTGCTGCGTGTTCTCTCTGCTCGCAGCGCGACAGGGTCTCTCCATATTGCAAAGGTAGTAACGGCACGTCTACTACCGTGTCGTCGTTGCTATCGATACATTTAAACACAGTTCAGTTGGCGATTACCCAGCACTTTATATTTACATAATGTTTACAATCAATTACATATGTTCACAAATAAACTCACTATTACATCCATTACGTTTTAAATATAGTTTCTGCAATGGAGTTTACTCATTCAGAAATAATATTTACTGAAGAGCCAAAGAAATTGGTACTCCTTCAGAATATCGTGTAGGGCCCCCACGAGCACGCAGAAGTGCCGCAACATGCTGTGGCATGGACTCAAATAATGTCTGTAGTTGTGCTGGAGGGTACTGACGACATGAATCCTGCAGGGCTGTCCATAAATCCGTAAGAGTACGATGGTGTGGAGATCTCTTCTGAACAGCACATTGCAGGGCATCCCAGATATGCTCAATAATGTTCATACCTGCGGGGTTTGGTGGCCAGCGGAAGTGTTTAAACTCAGAAAGTGTTCCTTAAGACACTCTGTAGCAATTCTGGACTTGTGGGGTGTCACATTCTCCTGCTGGAATTGATGACTTCCGCCGGAATGCACAATGGACATGAATGGATGCAGATGATTAGACAGGACGCCTACGTGCGTGTCACCTGTCTGGGTCGTATCTAGACGTATCAGTGGTCCATATCACTCCAGCTGCATGTGCTCCACACCAATACAGAGCTTCCACCAGCTTGAACAGTCCCCTACTGACATTCAGGGTTCATAGATTCATGAGCTTGTCTCCACAGCCATACAAGTCCATTGGCTCGATACAATCTGAAACGAGACTCGTCCGACCAGGCAACAAGTTTCCAGTCATCAACAGTCGAATGTCGATGTTGACAGGCCCAGGCGAGGAGTAAATCTTTGTATCCGGCAGTCATCAAGGATACAAGAGTGGGCTTTCGCGTCCGAAAGCCCATATCGATGATGTTTCGTTGAATGGTTTGCATGCTAACACTTGTTAATGGCCCAGCATTGAAATTTGCAGCAATTTGAGGAAGGAATGCACTTCTGTCTCGTTGAAAGATTCTCTTCAGTCGTCGTAGGCCCGGTTGATGCAGGATCTTTTCCGGTCGCAGCAGTGTCGGAGATTTAATGCTATACCGTATTTCTGATATTCACGGTACACTCGTGAAATGATTGCATGGGAAAATCCCCACTTCATCGCAACGTCCGAGATGCTGTGTCCCATCGCTCATGCGTCGAATATAACACCACGTTGAAATTCACTTAAATCTTGATAACCTGCGATTGTACAAGCGGTAACCGATCTAACAGCTGCGTCAGACACTTGTCTTATATAGCCGTTGCCAACCACAACGCCGTACTCTGCCTGTTTATGTACGTCTGTATTTGAATACGCATACCTGCTCCAGTTTCCTTGGCGCTTTAGTGTGCTACAAATTATCGACAGACATTAAACGACGATAAATTTTGCATGGCCATCTGCTGATTTTTGTAGTTTTAGCTTTCGGCAGAGCGATAGATACAGCAACGTCGCAATGACGTCATGGCGGAAAGTTAAAATTTTTGCGAGAAAATAGGTCAATTGGGCCATCTTCAATAACCTAACACCCTCCGCTCTCCCCCCCCCCCCCCCCACACGCGCACAGAAATGCCGGGAAGTTCAAATTGTGGCGGTGAAAACGTCACTTGGACTACCTCCACTAACCTAAGAAAATGGCGCGGAGAAAGGTTACTTGGGCTACCTCCACTAACCTAAGTCATCCGACCACCACCTCTTCCTCAGAATTGGTGGGAAAATGACTCAGCCTGTGCTGGGCTGCTGGATAGGATGGACGTAAGTCTTTATTTTGCATACAGTGTTTATTTAAACAATCTGAGGCAGTAGCTCCATCTAATGTGTTCACCATGAGGTCTGGAGTCCAACTGACCTAGTACACAGTACCGCCACCTGAGGGTGCTGTTATCCATGGTGGTCTGGCAGAATAATGGCGGGAAATGGATTCAGTGTGTGTCCAGCTGCTAGAGACAGGAAGGAGTGTACTTTACTTGTTTTGGAACAATTTATTTAGAGATGGATTCCACCTAGTTTATTTATTACACTGATACAAAACACTCATTCTGTCATGCTTGGGGTCACAATACACAGCCTACAGACACGAAAACAACTAGTAAATTGTCAAAATAATGCATGTAAACAGCTCTGCAAACACGCTTGCTAATCGCCTACTGTCGAAATAATGCACTGCACAGCCCACACACATGTTCACAAAGTAATGCAACAGACAAGAAAACAACTTGTATGGTGTCACAAGATAATGCATGTGTAATACTATGCAAACACGTTCACAACGCTTAAACAGCCGAAAATAATGCAGTGCGCAAACACTCATTGTACGTAAAAAACGCTTTTGAACTATCGTCAACCGCGACGTATCAGCGAACTGCCCCCCTACAGGACTCCAAGGAGAACACGCCGGGTGGCGCGCTCACGCCACTCCCATATGCGAGATGCCTCTGGGCGGCGCGCACGTGTTTACCGTTGCTGGCACGATACCTCTCTACCTGCGGTCCAGCGAAGACCTAATTGCCGAGTGACGCACTGTATTACATGGAGATAAAGGGTTGTCAGTGTCATACTGACGTCACAGGTCGCGCTATAGAAATCTGTTGCAATGCTTCCCAGAATAGCACAGGGTGCATTGTTCCTATCGAGCCTAACGGGACATGCGAGATGCGTCTAGCCATGCAAGTTTTTACCTGCCCAGCGTGACTGACGCATCGCCGTGAAATGTTCGCGTAGTGACTCACCATCGCAGGCGCAGCTAAAAGGTTCTCAATGTTATACTGACATCCCATGCATAAAAGCAAAGTCTACCTCTTGAAAATAGTAAAGTGCCACAGAAATAGTTAACAGTCGCTTTTGTAGGTGCTTCCGTGATGTCTCAGCTTGTCTGCATGGAAATTCTTGTCGTAACAGAATCTGTTTACGAAAATAGCCAAGAATAACACTAAATGTATTCCTACTGATGGTCCTAATGTGGCACCCCGTCTATCATGTGTTATCCTTCTAGGAAATCGTTAAGTCCTGCTTTCAACAAACATCTCTGAAATGCAAACGTTCTCAGTGCAATGTAGAGGCTCTTATGTCCCAGCCAGACGTACATATACAGACAGCATAAGCACATGCACCGTATATACACCTCACAGAACTAAATATTTCCTGTGAGGTCAGGTGGTCATCCACCCCAGGCGATGGTCACAAGTCATCCGCTCCCAATGCATGACCAGAGCACCCACAGCAGACCGAAGTCAAACTGTTGTACAAAGTCGAGCTCGTTTCCCCTCAGCACAAAGTCATTACTGTTTTTGGAACCGACCTGCTTGCTTGCTTTCTACGCCCATCTCCAGACTCTGGGATTACAACAACGTATGTAATTCACATGGTTTGCCAGAATATCATACCATTTTCGCGATATTTCTCGATATCAAGCACATAGCAATATGGCTCGCATAGCAGTATCGCTTGAGCAGTACAATTCCGAAGATATAGACTGCAAATTATTTCTCTAGAAACCCGAAACTTTAGCTAGATGCAGTGTGCTGTAAACCACTGAGTAACTAGAAACTTACCTCGTTTGCGAAGAGCTTAACGTGAAACCTCGAAAAAAATAGAGGCAACTGATATTTCAACTCCTGAATACCGATGTCGGTGATATAACAGATTCCAAATCATCCTTATAATTTACAAAGTCAACTAAACTGTTTTGCATGTCTAGAGACCCAGCAAATGTGTCCTCCACTCGTCTTTCACCTGCTAGATCACTCAACACACATCTCAATCGATGTTCTCTCAGCCAAATAAAGACGGGAAATTTTGAAGAAGCAGTCAATCTGACAATTTACATGGGAGGGAATAATTGTCCAGCGCAAACACATGTCCATATTAAATCTTCTCAAATTTCCATACGATCACTAAAGCTGTCCAACATGTAATAAGTAATAGTTCGTTATTCGGCCGTCTAGAGGACAACACGGTTAAGTCAGCTACATCCCTGCATCCCAACAGGCCTTTCTATTCAGAAGGCTCCTGCCACTAGCGGGAAACGTGAATCATTCCCGCCACAGGCCACGACTGCCGCGCCATGCACCCCTGGACAGAATCGCACTAGGAAACCGGCCAGATATATATTTGATCGCTATGCTTCCAAGTAAATGTTACGATTGCGGTCTCAACTGAACGACATTCGACAATGAGCAGATTATCGGAAATACACTCTGCTGACGGCTGTGGCCCCAGAAATAGAAATATCTGTACCATTCTTATTACTTAACATACTTTGCTATCACAGTATTCCATGTCAAATCCATAGCTTCCTTAAGACTGGACACGATTATTTCCTTTGCAGATGTCGGAACACAAACTCATATTTTACAAGCCTGATGCTCAAGGCGAACCTATCATGCATCCCCTACCAGTAAGTATGATACTTCTCCAATAACTGATTTCTGGCGATACGAAATAATACTGGCCGAAAATCAGCGATGGGTGGACATGTCTCATAAGTTTTTCTTGCGTGTGGTACCACTGTGTCTTAGAAAGAGAGGTATAATCGTCTTACAAACCGCCAGATGTTAAAAAACACGATCGTAACAATTACTGTATGTCACTGTCATAAGCGGTCTTGATTCTACAGGTGCTTAAAAGTATCCATGTCAAAAGCTGTACTGGCTTTATAATCGAGGTATGGCATTACCTCCGAATGAAGTGCTTCTTCCAGACAAATATCGTGACACTGACTATAGCCGATATTATCAGACCAACAGTGCAGTTACACGTCACCGATGGTGCAACCTTGTAATAAAATTACCGAATTTAGAAAGTGATTCGGCTAAGGAACATGGTATTAAACCGGTATTTGCGACTCCGTCATGCCGCCACTAGATATTTCTCCAGTATTTGTAATGCATTCTGTCTCGATGCCACATCAGAGGTTCGGTGATATGTCGACTGGATTGTAGGCAATGGTTGGTTAAGAAGGATCACAAACAGATGATGGTGTCCTGATTGAGGTCGTAAGAAATGTACACAAGCTTATCAGATCTCTGGTGTTATGCTATGCGGTAGAAATGCTGTCTATGATTTGCAATCAAGTCTTTCCCTTCAACCACATACCTGCATTGTATCCGATGGAGAAGTCTTTTAATGATTACAGCCACTAGTGAATCATATTTCTGGCACTCTAATTTCTCAAAACGAGTCATTTTCTCAAACCTATCTGCTACACTAAAATTTTAGGTAGTCCCTATGCATCTTGCAACTCATCCTCAGACTCTGCACGACCATCCCTGCATCTCTGCGCTTGTGATCGTTCCAATTTTGAGTATGAACTGAGTAAAAATCGAAAAGAGCTATATCTACCACCTACTGCAACCCGTGTAGAAACAGGCTAAGCTGAGTTAGTGTGACAGGACTGTGTTTTGATCATTCGATGTGAACGGGAACATGTCGTCATAGCTCCGCCAACTGTCCGTGTTGTGTAAGGTCAGTGCCAAACGACCCCCTTCTGCAATGCGAGGTAGTATAAAAGACAGTATGGGAACTGGGAGAAAGATGAGAATTTTGCTGCGGCATTGTGGTGCTTCTCCAAACGACATACACGTACTGCACATTTGCGTCCCACAGGGCCCATTCACGTCAATCACCCCATCATTCTATTATCGTTATTCTGTACCATCCTACAGAGAAAATTACGAACTACGAATGCTCTACTAACTTCATCTGATAGATATATATCAAAAACAAATACCAAGCACATGTGGCCGTCTTATTAAATATATAGGTGTTGACACACTGCACAGACCAGTTTAAAGTTGCATCGCCTGTACTGTGGGAGGATGAAGTCACAAGAGACGCTCTCTGTGACCCTGTGTCGTTGCTTGAAACATTGTTTTTTTCTGCTGTAACATGCTTTGTAAACTGTCATACACTTTGTTTTTTTCCTCCACGACTTTGAGGTCTATCCCAGGCTCTAAACTGATATTAACATGTTCTGATCCATTGCCTCTAGCGGAGAATTAGATGTAGCACAGTGTAAATCATGTTGTTACTGCTGCTACCACAACACACCACACACACTGGATGATTTTATATAAAAGACAGTTACAGCATAAGGAAACTGGTAGAGTTTGGCAGGATTGGGGAGCTCCTCCAAACTGCTGCACGAAAGTGATTGACGACTTCTACATTTAAACTCATCTATCCAGCAACCCAGCGCAGGCTGTTTTGGTTCAAATAGCTCTGAGCACTATGGGACTTAACTTCTGAGGTCATCAGTCCCCTAGAACTTAGAACTACTTAAACCTAACTAACCTAAGGACATCACACACAGCCATGACTCATGCAGGATTCGAACCTGCGACCGTAGCGGTTGCGCGGTTCCAGACTGCAGCGCCTAGAACCGCTCGGCCACCCTGGCCGGCTGAGTCGTTTTCCCACCAATTCCAAGGAAGAGGTGGTGGTCAGATGACTTAGGTGGAGGTAGCCCAAGTGACCTTTTTTCCGCCAAAATTTGAACTTCCCGCCATTTTCTGGGGTGGGGGGTGTGGGGGAGGGGGAAGGGAAGGAAGTGAAGGTAGCAAAATTGACCTAGTTTCCCGCCAAAATTGCAACGTTGCCATATCTATCACCATCATCTTGGATCCGCCATCTTGAATAAATTTGGCAATAATGCAGAGTGGGGTGACTACTTGCGTTACCTATACACTCGGTTTTGTAACTTTCCCCACTGTATTCAAACGTCGCACGATGGTGGAATGATCGCATTTCATCACGCTTGCCATTTCTCGTGTACAGTCGCGAGGATGGTTGTGGATTAATGGGTGTAAATGATGTTCATCAAATCCCAAAGTCTTCTCGAACGTGGAGAGTTACTAGTGGCAAAACGATCCTCCGTGCTCTGTCCAATGGCACTGTCCCCATACAAGGCGAAAATTTTTCTGGCAGCCTCCGCTGCTTTCACCCCCTAATCAACTCAGAGAAATTTGACGGAATGTTCAGATTTCTCCACTTGGCACTCTGTTTTGTAGCGTCCACACCTCCACTCATTATCTCTAAATGACAAAATCAGAATACGTAAACTCAAGTAGCAACAGTTAACTGCAAATAAAAAAAATGACAGTCGAAAGATAAACTCATAGCCGCCGGAGTGCCAGCATGCAAAACAAAACCGCTACGAACTTGCGTACCTATGCAATATGTATTTACACGAAAACTTGAACACGTCACTTGCAATACAAGTTATAAACCATTTGTCCATTTTTTATATTTTTTCCTTACGAATATTTTTAATCAGGGAAAAGCTTCTGAGACACCCGGTACTGCCTATCAGTGAGTTGCAACGAACAGCTGTGAATAAAATTTTGTGTGACCCTTTAATGAAAGAGCTTTCTGGATAAATGAGATGTCATGTAATTTGTGTTTAATTTAGTGTAAATTTATTTTCTGTGATCCTGTGTTGTTTTAAAAGAACGGACTCTGAAAATAAAAGGCATATTAAAACAGTAGCCTGGGGCGTTTGAATACGACCGCCGCCGCACGGCGAGAAATAGGAAAAACAGTACCATCAGATGCAGCAAAGCGAGAATACGCGTACTGCCCCACATCGAAAACCAATGCTCAGCGCCATAGTGAACTTGTTAAATGCAAACTGAACAAATAAACACTCATATCGCATTCAGCAGAATGAAACAGTTAGCGCAACAGTAGACCGAATAAGAAAACCATAGCGTATGTATGAAAAAGCAATCGTGCCAACTTTATTTCAAATTTCAACGTGTTCTACGACCCTAGTTCGTTGCATAGTGCACAGTGAATTTTCGGACTCGCTGTACGATCAACTGGAGACAGAGAGCTGAACCAAGAGAGCAGATCAAGATGAAAATGGAGGAGATTCCAGTGATTCTTACCACGATGGTCTTCAGTCGTAACACGAGGTACTTGCTCTCGCCTAATGAATGATACGATGTGGGTACGCGCTGTCTTTTGTTAAGTGTGACGAACGGCTTATCTGCTAATAACTGTCAAGCAGTAAATGCCTGTAGCAAGACACGTCCTCGACGGTGACGAATCTGCATCTGCTGGTACCTCTCGTAGCTCAGCACGAACGGGGCAGGAGGTGGCAGCGGCCAAGCCTATTATGGCTCAGCTGCCGCTATACTACTGTAAGTTGCCGGCTTGAAAAACAGAGCCGTTGAAACGTATCTATTACAGGGAAGTATGTTAGCTGTTGGTTGATTCTGCTAATGATTCAATTCAAGGGCCTCCAGATGACGGCACCAATGACTAATACAAAACAAAGGAATATGTATTATACAGCCTGTAGGCTGATCGGAAGCTATGTGTTATTTAAAAGAAGACATAATTCACCACGGAACTGTCATGATAACCAATGTCCCTCACCGGGGAGTACGTACGGCTGATGACCTTAATCTATGGTCAACTGAGATGGGGTTAACTAATTAGCGAAATGATACTAAGAGGAATTCGATTACTGCACATTTATTTCACAAAGGTCTACAAACAAGGCAAAATTAAACGTGACGAACGTCTTCCTTCGAATTAATAAAAACACGTGAAGTGTTAAACTGTCGCAGTTAGAAATAATATACGAGTACTGTACTTACGGTGGGCCCGTAAAGTACTAGGAAGCACAGCATAAACGAGGCGTTAAGTCTAGGGATCTCGAGTGAATCCACTTTAAATGATGCGGAAGAAATAATTGTGTTACCCATGGTATTAAGAAGATGTTAGACATGTCCCAGAGTTAATAAGTGCACTTGGGAAGTTAATTAGCAAGTCATGATTACAGAAGATTCCCTGTAAAAACGTTGATTCTCGGATCGCGGAAGAATTGAAATGATAAAATTAACAATTACGACTACATTGTGCAAAGAAGTCTAACTTCGTAACGACTTTCCTAAGCTTCACGCGATGTCAATCTCAGTTCAATCGTAACACCGCAGCGAGAATGCTCACCAGTCTTGCTGCTGCCTCGGATCTCGAAAGAACACCAACAGCTCTCAATCGATCTCAAAACCAGAAAGCTGCTGTTGTCCAACGTCCGCACAAATAGAGTGCTCCCTCCACCAACCCCAAACAGAAATGCCATCCATACTTTCGGTTTTTCCTTATCCAAGAGTTACAGTAAACCTGCTGTGGCTCATCGGAATCTACTACTTGATTCCCAGGAAAGGTTAAAAACACACGCTGTTTGAAGCGTTACTCCAAAACCCGCGTCAGCCAACCTGGGCTCGTGAGACAATTTACCGCTCGACTCCCCTCCACTCGCTTTATGAACCTCAAAAAGATTCAGGCCACCTATTAGTAGCCACTGAGAGCTCTTGTCTTGGCGTTAGCCTATGAGACATGAGAAAATGTTTGCATGTTTTCCTGCCATTCAGCCTACTTTTTTAAGCGTCTTAATGAAACCAAGAAAATTCTTGCGGCTCTTGCAAACACACGGATAACAGAAAACATGTTGAAAAAGATGGAAGAGCGGAGAAAGTGGAAAAATGTAGAAACCGAAGAAGGCGAAAAGAGGTACAGGAAACAGAATAATGAATTAAGCAGAGAAACTGAAGAAGAAAGGGAAAAATGGATGATACAGGAATGCGACGAAACAGAGAAAATGGAGAAAGAGGGAAAATATGAAATGATGTATAGACTGGATAGTGAGATAGTTTTTGAACTAAAAGAAAGAGGAAGAACATGGAAATAGAAAGAGCGGATGGTACTCTAGCAGAAGAACCACAGGAGGGTTTGAACAGATGGCAAGAATACATTGAATGTCTGTATAAGGGGGATGAAATACAGCGAAATTAAGGTTGAAGAGGAGCAATATGTGCTGGAAGATGGAAAGCGATTCACCATCTTGGAAGCAGAGGTAGAAAAGGCGCTGAAGTAGATGAATAATAGAAAGGCATGTGGAATTCATGATTTGCCAGCAGAACTCTTGAAGAGCCTGGGAATCAAGGTAAGAAAAGAAATAGTCTACCTCTGTAACGAGATATATAACGAAGGGGAATGGCCTGAGGACTTCCTTGCAACAGTTATGATACCAATAGAGAAAAAGAGAAACACTATATATGTGAAGAGCATAGGACCATCAGTCTAATTTCTCTTGCAGCTTAAGTCTTGCTGAGAGTGTTGAATAGAAGGCTATATAGCAAGCTGGATAGAGGGACTGCAGAGGAGCAGTTCGGATTTAGAAGAGGAAAAGGAACAAGAGATATTGGCCTGTTAAGAACTATAGGTGGAAGATATATGGAAATAGGTAGAGAAATATTTGCTGTTTTTATAGATTTAGAAAGAGCTTTTGACAGAGTTCAGTGGAACAAGCTGATGAATATTTCGAAGGGGAAAGGATTAGATTGGAAAGAGAGACGACTGATACAGAATCTATACTTACACCATTAAGTAAGGATAAGGATTGGAAATGAAATGTCAGAAGGCAGCTGTATTGGACGAGGTGTTAAAGGTTGTTGCCTTTCCCCAATGTTGTTAAACGCATACCTCGACGAGATTATTGCGAAAGGCTTAAATGGTAAACGAGAAATATGTATTGGTGGAAAGAGAATAGAATGTATAAAATTTGCTGATGACATGGTATTAGTAGCAGAAAGTGAGCGGCCAGTGAATATCGTACTGAAAGATCTGAATGATGTTTTGTGGAATATGGGATGCAAATAAACACATCAGAAACAAAGAGTATGTTCATCAGTACAAGACGCAGACCGTCCAGTATTAAAATATGACAATCTACCATTAGCCAATTAATTGTATTTCATTACCTTGGAAGCACAATAACTGAGAACTTGAGATATGACCAGGAGGTGAAAACTCGAATTACCATAGCGAAGGAGGCATTCAACACAAAGAGGAGACTCTTATGTGGAAAATTAGATAAAGGTCTATAGAAAAGTCTTGGGAAGTTTTTTGTCTAGAGTGTGGCACTATATGGGCCAGAAACGTGGACGCTGAGACAAGAGGATGGAAAAAGATTAGAAGTATTTGAGATGTGCATGTGGAGGAGAATGGAGAGAATAAGCTGGATGAAATGAGTGAGTAATGAAAGAGTATTGGAAAGGGTTGGTGAGAGAAGACGTCTGCTGAAGGTTGTAAGAGAAAGGACAAAGCACTGGTTGGGACATTCACTGAGAAGGGAGTGCTTGCTAGCAGATGCTTTGGAAGGATTGGTTTGTGGGAGAAGACTGAGAGGAAGAAGGAGATACAAGATGATATACGACATAAAGGCAAGAGGAAATTATGCAGACCTGAAGAGGTTGGCAGAAGACCGGGCAGCCTGGAGAACTACCATGGGGAAACCTGCCTTTTGGCAGAACCCTGGTGGTGATGGTAAACACATTAGGCGTCACTTATCTTAAGTCTGGCAAGGGCGCAGTCAGTCAGCGGACTGGCAGTTCTCGACTGAAGCCGGCTAGTCGCTTATTGGCATAAACCATCGTCAGTTTCTAAGCTGTCTCCTCGCAGCTGGTACCTTCTCCAGGAGGAGTAAAACTACCTTTGATCAGAAGGCTGCCCGCCGTAGCACATTCCACCAAAATCCTGGGTTACGGACCTCTGGCGACTTTGAAATGGACTTGTCAGCGACCGCCCAAAGTAGAGCGAAATATATGCAGTGTGTGAGGATCTCTATTGTGTGAGGGACACAAAAGGGCCGCCCTGCCCTTAGAGGCACACGACTGGAGTACGAATCTGATACATCAGCCGAAAATACTGTTATTTCAATTTAATCTGATTGGTTTATCCCTTACTCTGTTAAGCAGAGTATCGTTTTATCTGCCTACATTATATTACAGGGAGTTAACTCCTAGGTAGACTAAATGGAATTGCTTCTGCTCTGCTTATGCTCACACTGAAATAGCACGTGGAAAGCAATCTTAAACGACTTTTAATCACCCCAGGCGGATGTCTCGCTCAAAGTCCAAGTATTGAGATACACCACAGTAACTTCCTACATGCCTTTTATTATTTTGAATTCATATGGGCCTGCAGCGTTATAGATACCATGTAAGGACACCGTAGGTTTAGTAAGCCAAAACTTTGCTATATTCAAAGACTATTTATTAGATGTTAAGCTTATTCTGTTTCCATAGCCATTATCAAGCTATCTGAAAACTTGCAGAGTTGTCAGTGCATAAATCTGTATCTATTTGTAACTAATAACAACTTCGTATGTACAGGGTGATTCAAAACGAGAGAAAAACTTCAGTTGTTTATTACAGAGAAAGTATAAAAGATAGAAACTGTGCGAAGGTCGCTGGATAGAGAAACGTTCAAATTTTTTACACAGCTGCCGTGTTGTATTTTTGTAGCAACGTGGCGATTACACCATAAGAGAAATCATTTTGTTGGAAATTTGTGGTAAGATCTTATGGGACCAAACTGCAGAGGCCATCGATCCCTAAGCTTACACACTACTGAATCTAACTTAAACTAACTTACGCTAAGGACAACACACACACACATGCCCGAGGGAGGACTCGAAACTCCGACGGGGGGAGCTGCGCAAACCGTGACGGGACGCCCAAGACCGCGCTGCTACTCCGCGCCGCTAAATCATTTTGTGTGTTGGAAGTTGCTCGAAGTCAACCCACTGCTCACGTGCAACGTGCATTCCGCCGTCGTTTCAGTAAGAAGCTGCCTGTGCACGAGCAGATTTACGACTGGTATACAATATTCTTGGAAGCAGGTTGCACATGCAAAGCGAGGAACACTGGTCGGCCATGTCGACCATGTCGAGCATGTCCAAGATGCTTTCAACAGAGGCATCGGAAGACCACAAGATGGACTGGCGACAAACATCGGTGTCGCGTGCACTGAAATGACATCTGCATATGAAGTCTTACAAGTTGCACGTACTGCAGCAACTACGAGCATAGCACAAGATACGAATTTTGCATTTCACTTCGCCAGGATATAGCAGAGGACATCTATTTGTACGAATGGACGTTTCATCTATTGTGTAAAGTAAACCGCCACAATGCATGAATTTCGGCGACACAAAATCCTGGCGTCATCGTCGAACATCACGAAGGAGACTCTAAAAGCTGAATGTGTTTTGTTCCGATGCTGTTCACAAGGGTTATGCACCTTTGTTTTTTGCGGAGGAAACTGTGATAGGAATTTCATACCTCAACATGTGCAAAATTATTTGTTTCCTCAACTACACAAAGATTCCAATGATACCACTTTTATGCATGATTTTTTTTTTTTTTTTTTTTTTTTTTTTTTTTTTTTTTTTTTTTTTTTGCAGCTGCTCTTCGAGATCTGAGAAATCGAATTGTTGCTGAAGCTGTCGATTCAGTAAATAGGGATCTGCTGATACGTGTGTGGAATGAAATCGACTACCGTCTCCATGTTTCTCGAGCAACGCAGGGCGCTCGTGTTGAATGTATGCTATAGTGTCTGTGTGAACACAAAATTTTGAACCTTCCCGTATCCAGTGACATGCGCAGTGGGCTCCTTGCTCTCGCAGTTTTCCGGTAATAAGCAACTGAAATCCGTTCTTTCTTTTTGAATCACCATATATCTGTCGTAGTAGTTACTTCCAGATCATATCTTTAGCTCTGTGGCTGTCTGATACCTTGTACTGCTGCGTATCATATCTGTCAATTAAAGCTGTCAAACTTAGGGAAACCTGTGACAAGCAACACTACAGGTATCAGACAGCGAAAGCGTTAACGATGCGACATGGAAGTAAGTACCACGACAGATATACAAAAATTATTATTAGTTACAAATAGACACAGATATATGCACTAACAACTCCTAGGTTTGCACATACACTACGTGACCAGAAGTATCCGGACACTTGGCTGAAAATGACTCACAAGCTCGTGGTGCCCTCCATCCGTAATGCTGGAAATCAGTATGGTGCTGGCCCAACCTTAGCCTTGATGAAAGCTTCCACTCCCACAGGCATACATTCAATCAGGTGCTGTAAGGTTTCTTGGGGAATGGCAGCCCAATCTTCACGGAGTGCTGCACTGAGGACATTAATCGATGTCGGTCGGTGAGGCCTGGCACGAAAGCGGCATTCCAAAACATCCCAAAGGTGTTCTATAGGTTTCAGGTGAGGACTCTGCACAGGCCAGGTAATTACAGGGATATTATTGTCGTGTAATCACTCCGCCGGAGGCCGTGCATTATGAACAGGTACTCGATCGTGTTGAAAGATGCAGTCACCATCCCCGAATTCCTCTTCAACAGTGGGAAGCAAGAAGGTGCTTAAATCATCAATGTAGGCCTGTGCTGCGATAGTGCCACGCAAAACAACAAGGGGTGCAGGCCCCCTCCTTGAAAAACACGACCACACCATAACACTACCGCCTCAAAATTTTACTGTTGGAACTACACACGCTGGCAGATGACGTTCACCAGGCATTCACCATACCCACACCTTGCCATTGAATCGCCACACTGTGTACCGTGGTTCGTCACTCCATACAACGTTTTTCCACTTTTCAGTAGTCCAATGTTTACGCTTCTTACATTAAGCGAGGTGTCGTTTGGCATTTACCGGCGTGATGTGTGGATTATGAGCAGCCGCTCGACCATGAAATCAAAGTTTTCGCACCTCCCGCCTAACTGTCATAGTACTTGCAGTGGATCCTGATGCAGTTTGGAATTCCTATGTGATGGTGTACGTAGATGTCTGCTTATTACACATTACGACTGTCTTCAACTATCGGCAGTCTTGTTAGTCAACAGAGAAGGTCGGCCAGTACGCTTTTGTGCTGTACGGGTCCCTTCACGTTTCCACTTCACTATCACATCGGAAACAGTGGACCTAGGAATGTTCAGTAGTGTGTAAATCCCGCGTACAGACGTATGACACAAGTGACACCCAATCACCTGACCATGTTCGAAGACCTTGAGTTCCGCGGAGCGCCCCATTCTACTCTCTCATGATGTCCAGTGACTACTGAGGTCGCTGATGTGGAGCACCTGGCAGTAGGTGGCAGCACAATGCACCTATTATGAAAAACGTTTGTTTTTTGGGGTATCCGGATACTTTTTATCACATAGTGTAGCTTGATAATGGCCATAGAACCGAAATGAGCGTATAACTTGAAAGAAAAATGTCGTAATAAAAAGTCTTTGAATATTATATACTTTTATTAATTTACTTCTTTGCTATCCGTTGTCGGATTTGATTTCCATATTAGCTGGGTTGGGAAAGGAGTCAGGAGTGTGGACCCAGATTAACATTTAACAAACGTGCAAACCTAAATATTTCAATGGCAAACTTCTTCCAAAGAGGTTAGTTGTATTACCAAACATTTATCAAGTGACAAAATAAAAAAAAAATGGTTTTGAGAAGTAAAAAGAAATGATAGGGATGTGACAGATCTCTGTCACTGTTGCCAACTACCTGGGAAGGCAGAGGACAAAGACTACCAGCTGAGACATAGGAGCTGACCACGTCTTTTTGCTGACAGAGGTTTCCTATTGTGGATCATTTCCAGCTATAGGAAAGGTGGTTCTCACTGTTGTCCTACCTCCCCACGAGGAAGAAGTACAATCGTCAGAATTTGAATGGTTTTTCACGGTTGACGCCATTGTGAATAAATTATCAGTTCCTCTCAAAAAGGAGGCAACTGAAATCTGTTCCCAGTTTTTGGTCCCTCAGTACGTTAGGAGTCATCATAACGAAATTCCTTTTCTCTTGGTAATTTCGTTAATGGTCTAAATAGTGAATGAATTTTCAAGGAACTCGAACTAAAATTTATAGAGAATCTATGGATACGCCGGCGGGTTGTTCATTACCTAAAAGTCCTGAATCTGTTTATCTGACTGATTGCTTATTAATTCCTATTCGAGTCTGTTTGCTCGCTGCCTTCTGTGTCTGCCCGCCCGCGTCTAGCCCCGTGGCGTTTCTGAAAGAGTTCGTTATATTGCCACGATGAGGAAAGGACTACACGAAACATTTTCCGGTCCCTATCATCACAGTGGGGATTGCCCACTGACATTTAATTAAGGCGATGTTCTGAGAATACCACTTAGGAACACTGAGGGCGGGAGATGTTCGCTGCACAAAAGAAAGTGCCCTTCCTGAGGGGTGCGCAGCTTCTTGGAAGTATGGTCATTACGAGAGTGGGGAGGGGGGAGTGGGGGGAGTGTAATGAGCCGGCGTCTAGCTGCGCCCAGTTAACTGGCAGCAGAAGTACGCCCGTTGCCTCGTTACTGTGCAACTTTGCAGCTCCCAGCGATCGTAGCGTGGCAACCTGAGCAGCAGGACCGGCGTATTGACTCCAAAGAGAGCGCAAGAATTGGGGCAACGGCCACACGAAAACTGCGTATGCAGGTCATCAAAAACGAACGGCCCTGTCCATGATGCACTGAGGTGTCAAAAGTCATGGGACAGTGATAGGCACGTATACAGATGGTG
This sequence comes from Schistocerca serialis cubense, assembly GCF_023864345.2. Taxonomy (NCBI): domain Eukaryota; kingdom Metazoa; phylum Arthropoda; class Insecta; order Orthoptera; family Acrididae; genus Schistocerca; species Schistocerca serialis. The sequence goes on along the minus strand of NC_064639.1, from coordinate 937,414,715 downwards.
GTAGTATTGCGTACACAAGGTACGGAACGGCAATACATTGCCGGAGCTGTCACTTGTACCCGGATGATTCATGTGAAAGTGTTTCGGAGACAATGCAGTGTCCGACGGCCTTCACTTAACGACCGTGAGCAGCGGCGTTTTCGTAGTGTTGTCAGTGCGACAATCGACAACGCGTGAAATAACCACGGATATCGACATGCGATGTAAGACGAACCCGTTAGAACAGCGGGGCGACCAAATTTGGCGTTAATGAGCTACAGCTGCAGATGACCAACTCGAGTTTTTTTTACTAACAACACGACATTGCCTGCAGCGCCTCTCCTGGACTCGTGATCGTATCGGTTGGACCCTAGAGCAGGACCCTAGACGACTGGAAAATCGTGGCCTGGTCGGATGAGTCCAGATTTCGTCTGTTAAGAACTGATGGTAGGGTCTGAGTGTTGTGCAAATCCCGCAAAACCATGGACTCACATTGTCGACATGACAGTGTGCAAGCTGGTGGTAGCTCCAAAATGGTGTATTCTGTGTTTATGTGGAATGGAGTGGGTCGTTTGGTCCAACTGAAGCGATCATTGACTGGAAACGGTTATTTCGGTTACTTGGGTCTGCAGCTCGTAGTATAGGGGCTAGCGTTGCTGCCTCTAGATCACCGGGTCCTCGGTTCGATTCCCGACCAGGTTGGGAATTTTCTTTGCCCGGGAACTGGGTGTTTGTGTCGTCCTCACCATCTCATCATCATCTTCAATCATGACACTGGCTAAAATGGATTGTGTACAAATTGGGACTATGTACGGGCGCTGATGATCGTGCAGTTGAGCACCAAACATCAAAATTGGACTTTGTACAAACTGGTTACTTGGAGGCCATTTGCCGCTCTTCATGGACTTCATGTTCCCAAATAACTGTGCGCCAAGTCACTGGGCCCCAATTGTTCGCGATTGGCTTGAAGAAAACTCTGGACAAATCAAGCGAATGATTTGGAAATCCAGATCACCTATCGAACATGTATGGGACGTGAAACTTCCTGGCAGATTAAAACTGTATGTCGGATCCAGACTCGAACTCCGGACCTTGCCTAGTTCTGAGATACTGCCTGGGTAGCTCAGTTGGTAGAGCATTTATCCAGAAAAAGCAAGGTTCCGAGTTCGAGTCTCGGTGTGGCACACAGTTTTAATCTCCCAGGAAGTTTCATATCAGTGCACACTTCGCTTCAGAGTGAAAATTTCGTTCTGGATTTATGGGACGTAATCGGGAGGCCATTTCGTATCCAAAGTCGTGCACCGACAACGCTTTGGCAGACATGGACGCTTATAGAGGCTGCATGTCTCAGTATTTTTCCAGGAGCTACCAGCGACTCGTTGAGTCCATGCTACGTCTAGATGTTGCATTACGCCGGGCAAAATAAGATTCGGTACGAAATGAGGAGCTATCCCATTACTTTTGTCACTTCAGTGTACAGAGTCTCGCATTTATCTCTTGAACACTGCATAAATCTTTTTGTATAGAAGAAAAATTTTAAAAATGTATCATCAAATGTTTAAATACCAGGCGGTCATTAACGAGCGTCTTCCTTTCTGGTAACTGTGTTCGTCACGAATTTATGAACAGCAGTTGATCTTAGTTAAATATGACCCTATGTTTGGCATTCGGTAATTCACTTCCTGTCGTCAAACCTATTCAAAAATTTAGCACAGTGTATCATAAAGTTATTAAGAACGTAACACAAAATAAACTTCGATCTCTTGTACAGGGTGTCCTTAATTAAAATAACACTTTCACAACACTGCAGAAAGAAAAACACTGCTCAGAATGACGTCAAATTTGAGCAGCATATTATTGACGAAGGGGGAAACGTCTCCAAACAAAAAAAATTACGAAAACTTTACCAGTCGATGTCACTGTAAGCGTCTTTTCGTAAAGGCTGAGCCACAAATGACATATGAATGGCAGTACTACTGTTGTGGTTCGAATGCATATTACGCCACCCGTTCTGTTCAACGTGCTTGACTGAAAAAGTTCAGCAGTCAACAGTTGTGGCACTGTTAGCTAGGTAAGCATATCAATCACGGCATGGTCGTACCACATCGGATGGGAAAATCGGTTTTTATTAACAAAATATTGCAGTTCTTAACATGACAATTACTCAGAAACCGAATACTAGTTTCAATATAGGATTATACAGCCAACCGGTTGCATATAACTGGTAGGTACATTGACCTAGGTTTCGACACCTTCTGTGGATGCCTTCATCAGAATGAGATTTTGTTAATCATAAAATTACATTGCTAAAAATCAATGGTCAGAATTTAGAGCAGCTGTGCTCATGTCGAAAGCGAAATAAAACGTTCTAGTCTTTGCCACGTGTATCCATCTGTCTGATGTAGGTGTCTTAATCTAGGTCAATGTACCTACCAGTTATGTGCAACCGTTTGGCTGTATAATCGTATGTTGTAATAAACTACTCTTGGGTTTCAAGCCACGAGCTTCCGGCAGTGATGTCCTCTGCCATTGTCAAGTGATTGACAGTCGTGTGAATGCCGCCGCCGTGCTTTTACAGCCGTACCCCTGCAAGTGACGTCACTGGTGCCTAGTCCCGCACCACGTAGGGCAGTGTCCTGGTGGCGCGACCACCGCGTCCGCTTCGACTCCCTAACCAGCTGCCAACTGGCAAGGGCAATGCTGACATCCTAATAGAACGATCCGACTATGATGTGAAAATCCGGCGGACGCTGGAGGAAGACAAGTACCAAAAACTCCAGAATAGTGAGGAAGACTTCGGAGCTTCTCAAATTGTTGTCACTGGAAGAGTATGTTATTAAAAACTTCCTCCGTTAGGTAACAAGGCCACCCATGTCCTACAGTTTGCCAAAGGTGCATAAGAAAGATACACCTTTAAGGCCTACAGTGACCACCATCGGATAGCTGACCTATAGACTCGAAAAGCATTTGTCCAGCCTCCTCTAGACGTTCGTTGGACATTCTGCACTCCACATAAAGAATACAGTGGACTTCATCGATCAAATAAAATATCAACTCCTTAGTGAAGGGTATATTATCGTCAGGTTTGATGTGTTTTCCCTACTCACGTGCGTGCCCATCACAGACTCTATAGACTCGCTGTCCCGGCTCTTTTGCGAGACCATGGTAGATTTATTTAAAAATAACCTGACGTCATCTTAGTTTTTACATTGTGGAGAATAATGGGGCTTATAGCCATCCTCTTCACGGAGCATTCTGAGGACATCGCCTTGGACACGGCTACTGCAACGCCTAGTTGTGTTTATTGCTATGTCGACGATATCTTCGTCATATGGCCTCATGGAGATGAAAAGCTGGAAGAGTTCTTGGTACACATCAGCGGCATCCGCGACCACATACAGGCCTCGATAGAAGTAGAGTAGGACGGTTCCTTCCCGTTCCTGTACATCCTTGTCCACCGTAAGCCCAATGGGTGTCTGGGCCACAACACTCACCCCCACGCCCACCCACACGGATCGATATCTGCACGCCACCACCAGTTCACAAACGGTCTGTTCAGAGGACCCTGGTAGTTCGAGCTGAACCCGTGTCAGACGCCGAAAACCTGCCGAGGGAATTGAGCCACTTACGTAAAGTTTTCAAGGGAAAAGGTTACAACAGACAAATTTCGAAAACAGTTTCTTCTGAGCCGCGACAGCAGACGGCGTCCAGAGAAGACACGAGAAAAATTGCGTTTTTTGTAGGTTTGTGGTTCAATGACAGGGAAGATTAGCCGCCTCTTGAGGGAACAAAATCGACGCAGTCTTGTCGCGCAGCAAAGACCCGGCAATGAATGAAGCCTTTGAAAGACGATGTAGGATTCAGAACATCTGGAATATACAAAATACTGCTTGAGTGTGGACAGTTTTATGTCAGTCAGACTATTCGTGCTATTCAACAGCACCGCATAGAACATTAAAGGTGTTTCCGTCTACGCTATCCCTATTAATCAGCTGTAGCGGAGAGCGCACTAGAAAACGTACACCAAATTACAGACGACGACACTTCTGTTACTAACTAGACCAGCGGCTTCTGGGATAAAGTAATAAATGTAGCAATAGAACTTAAAATACTGGACAACACTCTCAGTAAAAATGGTTCAAATGGCTCTGAGCACTATGGGACTCAACTGCTGAGGTCATTAGTCCACTAGAACTTAGAACTAGTTAAACCTAACTAACCTAAGGACATCACAAACATCCATGCCCGAGGCACGATTCGAACCTGCGACCGTAGCGGTCTCGCGGTTCCACACTGCAGCGCCTTTAACCGCACGGCCACTTCGGCCGGCACACTCTCAGTAACGACTGTTGATTACAACTGAGTACGGCCTGAGATGCTATGTTTGGCGAGTAAAGGACATTGCCATATATGATGCGGGACTGGGCACGCCACGTCACTGGCGGCAGAGTGGCTCTATCAACACGGCAGCGGCATTCAGTTGACAGTCGACAGTCAACCACTTGACAATGGCAGAGAAGACCTCTGCCGAAAGCCTATAACCTCTCCTTCCTAATCGGCCTACTGGACTGTGATATAACTGACCGTGCCCAATGGAAATTTACAGTGAATAAGGCTATCATTACCAAAGGAAAATAACGCCGGTTAGTTGGATAGAAGTGTACAACAGACTCTCCTGAAGGAAGAATCTATTCTAAACTTAATCTGAATTTAGATGATAATTTTGAAATGGGTGGAATATTGGGCAATCACTCACGAAGCAAGCAGTTTTTGTCACTGTTAAGCACATTTTCAAACAGACAGCATCATCGTAAGTTACGTAACTGTACAATATACATCTAGTATTACTAGTCACTTATTGTTGTTGATGGTGATTATAGTAACTAACTTCAATGCATTCCAGATGGACGTCTATTTGGGTTCATAACACGAGTGTCTTTTACAAGTCAGTTAGCACGTGTCCATTTTGTCTAGCTGACGTTTTGTCTTTCCCTCACGGTGTGTGCGTGTCCTCGAAGTCATTATAGTCATTAATTGAAATTTAACTTTCGTTCGTTTGGAGATGGTAATCGTCTTATTCTTCAATCTAAATTCATTCAAATCAAATTTCGCCTAACTATAGTGAATTTTAATTTATTACCATTTTTTACATCTCGATTTTCATAGTAAAAAACACTCGAGCGAAAGCGATCAGGTCGCAGCTGTCTATTTTCTGTCGGTAAGCATTGATCTCCGGATTCTTTGTTTTGTCCCCTTAACAGCCGAACATCAGGTAGACGTGTCACATAGAACCCTACATACACCGTAAAGTATAGGTACGTTATACAGTCACGAACGGTTCGCTTGAAGAGCGATTGATGGCAAGCCTGTTTACGGCCCCAATCTCTCTGTTTACAACATGCTCTTTTCTTATGTGATCTGATGGCAAAGTTCGACTTACAAGGGAACCTCCCCATCGCACCCCCCCCAGATTTAATTACAAGTTGGCACAGTGGATAGGCCTTGAAAAACTGAACACAGATCAATCGAGAAAACAGGAAGAAGTTGTGTGGAACTACGAAAAAATAAGAAAAATATACAAACTGAGTAGTCCATGTGCAACATAGGCAGCATCAAGGGGACTGCAAGCTCTGAAGCGCCGTGGTCCGGTGGTTAGCGTGAGCAGCTGCGAAACGGAAGGTCTTTGGTTCAAGCCTCCCTCGAGTGAAAAATTTTTTATTTTCAGACTATTATCAAAGTCAAGGCACTCAAACATAATCAACTTCGCTCTCCAAAATTCCAGGACATGTTCCGATTGGCTTGGACACATGCAGGATTTGACGGTCTACACACGGTAAAATTTGAAAACGTTAGAAACATATGTTTTGACAGAACACAGGGAAAACTGCGCGACTGTGAAACTGCTGCAGTCATTTGTTGCAGTTCATGTGCAAACTCCTATGTTTTCATTACTTTTTTGGGAGTGATTATCACATCCACAAGAAAACCTAAATCGGCAAGATAGAATAATCTTTTTACCCATTCGCCAAGTGTACAAGTTAGATGGGTCGACAACATATTCCTGTCAGGTGACGCACATGCCGTCACCAATGTCGTATAGAATATATCAGACGTGTTGTCCTGTGGAGGAATCGGTTGACGTATGACCTTGCGAGCAAATGTTTTCGGTGCCCACTGGAGAGGCACGTCATTTCGTCTAATAATCGCACGGTTTTGCTGTGCGGTGGCAAAACACAGACACTAAACTTATTACAATGAACAGAGACGTCAATGAACGAACGGACGGATCTTATATTTGCGAGAATAAAGAAAGTAAAATTTTCACCCGATGGAAGACTCGAACCAAGGACCTCTTTCTCCAGAGCTGCTCACGCTAACCACGGGACCACGGCGCTGCTGAGCTCACAATATCCTTAATGTTGCTTATGCTGCGCATGGACTACTCAGTTCGTATATTTTGCTTATTTTTTTCGTAGCTCCACACAACTTCTTCCTGTTTTCTCGATTGATCTGTGTCCAGTTTTTCAAGGTCTATCCACTGTGCCAACTTATAACTAAATCTGAGGGGGGTGCGATGGGGAGGTTCCCTTGTGAGATACTATTAGATAGTATGTGACAATGTAATACAGATGTGCTACCTAAAGTTTTCATCGTTACGTTCCTTATACATATAATGTACTAGTTTTATTCCTTACATCTTTAGTACTATATGCTAATTAGAAATGCGATAAGAGCTTCAATCTGTATAAATTATTTTGGATTGTGATGTATTTATTCTGGGCTAATGCCGTTAGGGGAAGTTAAGAAAAGCAGTATGACTGCCACATAATAAAGACTTGTGTAGGAGCACAGTGACTTAAATCGTTGCGAAACAGAATGTCGTGCAATGGTGTGCCTATGTGGGGCGCTGTTGTTGTTAGTGAGGCGCCAACAACGTAACAAGTGTGGACAGGTACAAGAGGCTCCAATAACATCAAAATTGTGCATCACAATTTCTCAATGCAGATCATGGTCTGCCCCAGTATTACAGGAGCAATGGGAGCATTGTGACGACAAGAAACTGTAAGGTTGCCTTACTTTCGTTCACGTTAGAAACTTTGTGAGGCATTACCCAGTGCCATTCCCAATGAAATGTATACCAGTATTAAGTGATGTACATAGAAACAGTAGGTACCTGGTCTTCTCATTGTCCTTAGTCGTTGTCACTTACTTAGAATCGATGTTCAAATAGATGAAGGAGAACACTAAAAATCGTTTGCTAAAAGTTAAGTGAAAGTAGTTAGTAGTGAAGACTCAATAAGCGGACAGTGCTGTTGAATAATATTTAGGGGCAAAGTTATTCTTTTTAATTGAGTGAAGGTAAAGTAAAGTAACTTAAAATTAAACTAGTTCTCGCAATTTCAAATCAAACAAAAGAATAAATTTATTTCACGTATCCCATATCTGCTTTCAATGCAATAACGCTATTTCGTGCTGGTTTGACGCGTATTCCGGCGTTTTCATCTGCTAGAAGCTAAGAGTTGCTTATTTGATCCAATAAATTTTCATAGTAACTACAATATATTCGAAGTACATAGCCCACCATGCTCAGGAATATAGTGCACGTAAGTGTACGTTAATTTCAGGTTACGTAGATTACTCTCGTAACAAAAGAGCAACCTGCCCACAGTCATCTACTTGTCAACAACGAGTTTAAATACAAGTTTGCAAATTAACATATCTGTGCAGTAACGATATACGACATCTGCTTACTTCATTCATTATTATTTCGTAACGTATTCTCAGAAACATGTGTGAATCTCCTGGTGCCACACGTGCAGCCACACGGTTACTAATTAATTACTGTCCGCATTATTGACCAGGCAGTCGACAGACAGCGCCCAAATGGGATGGCGAACTTATTAATAAATTTCTGGATTATTTCAATTCGATTTTATGTGGACTCTTTGAGTCATATGGTACCCCTTCGTCGTTTCGTATTTTATGTGAGAGAAGTGACTGTTTTAAGTATTTAACAAAATCCCTACAAATAGAAGATGCGGGAGATTACGTTGTTCAGATTTACCCACATGAGGGCTGAGAAGCGACGCTAAATATTTTGCCAATTTGTAAGTTGTGCAGTTCTCTCCACTAACCTGTCAAAATTTCTTATGAGACAAATGCCTTGTCCAAAAATAAATTTATTAGGCACACGATATCACGCTCATATTATTGCATTAACTGATTATTAAGGGGGGAAGGTGATAAGTAAGAGGTGCAAATGTCATAGAAACTGTAATCAGATGTATCAAATTCTTGTCGGTTTTCCAGCCGGATCAAACTGTCATATGAGCACAATATTACAGCGGTCCACCTCACCGATAACTGATTCCACTCGCCAATGCCTGCACCTTTATATGGATCGGAAGTACAACAGCGCTTGCGTTAGGTACAGTGCGTACACGCTCAATCATTCCTGATCTCTCTTGTCGAAAAAGAGTTGCAGCGCCTCCTATGGTGAACGCTGTTGAAAACGATATATCGTTACAAATGATTATTCATAGCCGGCCGATTCAGATGCCGTTGTTTCTTCATGTCTGATAAAACAGGATTCCACGTTTTACTTAACGGGTATCCATTATCACGATTAATGATATCATCTGCTAAACTGATTTCGACAGATTCTTTTAAAACACAATCCGAGTACCACGAAGCATTTGCAACTACTTGCGTCTCATTATATAGCATTCTGTGTCCCTCTGTAAGGCAATGCTCAGCCACCTCACATTTATCTGGTTATAATAATCGCGTATGGCGATGATGTTCATTACACCTGTCGTTGACGGTGAGAATAGTTTGGCCAATGTACATTTTCCGCCACTCACACGCTATTTTGCTAACGCCAGACTTCCTCAAACCTAGATCATATTTGACAGAGCCAAGACGTGCTCGAATCTTAGCTGGCGGACGAAAAACACATCTGACCTCATATTTCTTCAAAAGTGTACCTATCTTGGCGGAAACATTTTCAGAATACGGAAGAAAAGTCACAGACCTAAAAGTGTCTTCAGAAAGTTCAGGTAGAGGTCCAAACTCAAAAGCACGTCGAATTTGTCGGTCCGAATAGCCGTTATCATTGAACACGTCCTTAGGATGTTGCAGCTCCTGTGGTTAATTTTCAGTATCCGAGACAGCACATGCTCGTTTAGCCAAGATTCGAAGGACTCCTGTACGTTGAAAAGGTGGATGGCAACTGGTAGCATGTAAATACGTGTCGGTATGCGTCGATTTCCTGTAAACACTATGTCCAAGAGTTCCGTCTTCTTTTCAATAAACTAGTACATCCAAAAAAGGTAACTTTCCCTCCTTTTCAATTTCCATTGTGAATTTGATGTTCGGATGAAAGTTAAAATGGTCCAATAACCTGTGCGAAGAGTCTATTCCATGTGGCCAAACAAGAAACATATCGTAAACTTATCTCAAAAAACACGAAAGCTGCAAAAAAGATGTTTTCAAGGCCATATCCTAAAGTCCTCCATAAAAAGATTTGCGACTATGGGGGATAAAGGATTCCCCATAGCCACACCGTTGGTTTGTTCAAAATATTTGTCATCGAATAAAAAATAGTTGGAAGTCAGAACATGACGTAAGAGCTTCGTCATTTCCATATCAAGTTTTTCATTTATTAAAATCAATTACTCTTCAAGAGGGACCCATGTAAATAGTGACCCCACATCAAAACCAACAAGTAAATCAGAGGGGCCAAGATGAAGCAACTTTTAACGCTGAATAAAATGCATGGAGTTGGAAATATGGTGTTCAGATTTACCCACATGAGGGCTGAGAAGCGACGCTAAATATTTTGCCAATTTGTAAGTTGGGCACCCAAATTAGAAATAATAGGGCGCAATCGGACCCCGTCTTTATGGATCTTTGGCAAGCCGTATAATCTAGGTGGAACGGCAGCACCAGGACGTAGTTTTTTGATAGTGTCCTCTTCTTCAGAAGTGAAACCGCCGTCCGTTTTTATGCGATCCGTGGTATCCTTCTGTACTATACGATATGACGGATCCTTAAGTAAATCATACATCTTATTCACATAATCTGCCTTTAAGATTAAAACGGTAGCATTACCTTTGTCTGCGGGTAAAATTAACAATTCAGGGTCCTCTCTAATAGACCGTATGGCTGCTCGTTCAGCTGAAGAAATGTTACTTTGTGGAGGTCGAGCCCGAAGCAAAAGGTGAGAACCCTCCTGTCTAATCTCTTCCGCCTGTTCTTCCGGAAGACAAAACACAGCTTGTTCAACAGAAAAAATGAATTATATGGTGGAAATGCTTCTAGGCGTGGGTGCGAAGCTTAAACCTTTTTCGAACACTGTAACCGTGACATCATCCAGTTCCTTACTTGTAAGATTAATCACAGTCCGTCGACAAGTATCATTTCCCGATATCAAGTGTTGACGACAAAGGCGTTGAAATTAAGAGCATTGCCTGCTAGAAGCACTCCTGTGCACCCGATCTGATAAAGCCCAGGAAGAGAGATCAACCCACTACCAAGATATTGTAGATAGCAGTGAAGAAATCTCCAAGTGAAGATAAAATAATCTTTGGATATAATATCAAATCGTCTCAACCGACCACGGCGTAACAGCCCGGATAATTATAATGGACAAATCGTCTACGAGTAAAACGGATGCGTTCTCTACCTAAGGTCAAACTAGCTCGCCTCTACTGGTCGCTTTTGTATTTACGTAATGGACAAATCTGGCAAATTTTTGTGTAATACCTTCGTCACGACATCTCAGTAGAAAGGCGAGGGCACTCAACAGCTTCCCTTTCTTCTTGCGAAGTTTATCAAACTTACTGACGAGTTGAACCATCTCCTCCCCGTAGAGGCACTTGATGTGACTATGTAGCCTTTCGCGGGGCATTAGTATATCAAATTCTTGTCGGGTTTCCAGCCGGATCAAACTGTCATCTGAGGACAATATTTCAGCGGTCCACCTGGCCGCCATCATGAGGTGAGAAAAGCTACGCTGCTCTCGCCGATAACTGATTCCACTCGCAAATGACTCCACCTTTATATGCATCGGAAGTACAACAGCGCATGCGCTAGGTACAGTGCGCACGCGCTCAATCATTCCTGCTGTCCCCTGGCGCAAAAAGAGTTGCAGCGCCAGGAGCTGCAACAACTTAAGGACGTGTTCAATAATAACGGCTATACGGACCTACAAATTCGACGTGCTTTTCAGTTTGCACCTCTACATGAACCTTCTGAAGACACCTTTAGGTCTGTGGCTTTTCTTCCGTAAGCTGGAAATGTGTCCGCCAAGATAGGTACACTTTTGAAGAAATACGAGATCAGATGTGTTTTTCGTCCGCCAGCTAAGATTCGAGCACTTTTTGGCTCTGTCAAAGATGATCTAGGTTTGAGGAAATAGCGTGTGAGTGCCGGAAAATTTACATTGGCCAAACTATTCGTACCGTCAACGACGGGTGTATTGAACATCATCGCCATGCGCGATTATTACAACCAGATAAATGTGAGGTAGCTGAGCATTGCCTTACAGAGGGACACAGAATGCTATACAATGAGACGCAAGTAGTTGCAAATGCTTCTCGGTATTGGGACTGTTTTTTAAAAGAATCTGTTGAAGTCATACTAGCAGATAATATCATTAATCGTGATAATGGATACCCGCTAAGTAAAACGTGGAATCCTGTTTTATCAGACATGAAGAAACAACGGCATCTGAATCGGCCGGCTATGAATAATCATTTGTAACGATATATCGTTTTCAACAGCATTCACCACCGGAGGCGCTGCAACTCTTTTTGCGACATGGGGGCAGCAGGAATGATTGAGCACGTGCGCACTGTACCTAGCGCATGCGCTGTTGTACTTCCGATGCATGTAAAGGTGCAGTCATTTGTGACAGAAGCGTAGCTTTTCTCACCTGATGATGTCCGCCAGGTGGACCGCTGAAATATTGTGCTCAGATGATAGTTTTCGCGCTCGGGTTCCCGGGTTCGATTCCCGGCGGGGTCAGGTATTTTCTCTGCCTCGTGATGACTGGGTGTTGTGTGATGTCCCTAGGTTAGTTAGGTTTAAGTAGTTCTAAGTTCTAGGGGACTGACGACCATATCTGTTAAGTCCCATAGTGCTCAGAGCCATTTGAACCATTTTTGATAGTTTTATCCGGCTGGATATACCAATACGCCGTGAAAGTATATATAGTGAAATCAGATGAGTTTAGATAATCTTAGGTTTTTGAATTTAGCTAAAGTAACTGTTAATATGTTCACACAGTGCTTGCTACTTTAGTGTAACGTCTTCTGTGTACTATATTAAAGTTCCTGACCACGGTTCTGTCTGTACGTTCAGGTTAATCTCACGATCTGCTGTAGAGACTGTGCTACGGTTCTCACAAATAGGTAGACATCTTTTAGGGAACGTTTCGGTATAAAATTATAAATATTACGTGCAAGTGTCCTCAACTATGATAAATTAAAGTCCCCTGCCACTGTGTCAACGACACTATTGCCACCGCCGCGCGGGATTAGCCGAGCGGTCTCAGGCGCTACAGTCATGGACTGTGCGGCTGGTCCCGGCGGAGGTTGGAGTCCTCCCTCGGGCATGGATGTGTGTATTTGTCCTTAGGATAATTTAGGTTAAGTAGCTTGTAAGCTTAGGGACTGATGACCTAAGCAGTTAAGTCCCATAAGATTTCACACACACACACACACACACACACACACACACACACACACACACACACACACACTATTGCCACCTAGCAGTGATGCGCATATGGCCACCCGACTCCAGAGCCAGGGCAATGTGTGTTACCATTATGGGGACGTCGAAGGCAGTAACCGGCGACTTCCGGCGGTGCGGGATTTATGACATATTAAACTGATCAGAACAGATTTTTTGGAACCGAGTTAATGTTTAGGAGGTGTGAGGGGAAATGCAGTGAAAGATCACACAGAAAGTGTAGCTAGCACTGAACTGGAGCTGCGGTCAGGCGGACAGGCTGTCACGGTAGCTTGCAGCTCCCATCATTGACACGAGATGTCACTCCAAAAGCAATTTAAATATAGAACAGATAACATTCGTGCTTCCTGAGAACTTCCCTGGTGTGCGCTGCTTAAATCCTTACCTCAAATTGTTTTCTGTATTTCAGTCATAAGTATCCACAGTACGCCGTAAAAAAAATCACTACTGGCCAGAGAAGTCGTTCAGCCACAAATACCCAGTGCTAAACGTGCATAGCTGGAGAGTGTTGCTAGTTCCCTAAAAATAAAAGTTTTCAATAACACATGGTGGACATTAATAAAACCGACAAACTCCAGGGATGGATTCCTGACAGAAAATGGAGGAAAAAGCTCCTATGAACATGTAGCCGGTTGTACCGTCGCCACGGTGGATGGTGTTGACGAATGACAATTTCTGTGACCAATTGCGGCGTGTTCCTTGTATGTTACAGGCTGTGTGACGCAGCGCACTGTAAGCAGCAGAATGGTCTGGTATTCATGTCGGGAACAAGCCGAGATGGTGTTAGTGTGCAGCCAATCAGATGGAAACGGTCGAGAGGCAGCACGACTATCCGAAAACAAGTTACCGCACAGACACCAACCAAATCACACAATATTTCAACCCCCTTTTGGGATTTTGTGTGACCAGGTATCCTTTCAGACATGTGAACATGCGGAGAGGCGGCGGACTGTGCGTACACCATATTTGGAGGGCCGGTTTCTGCAGAATACTGAGACGAGCCCTTGTACAAGCTCCAGGTCTGGGGTAGGCCCAGTCTGCTGCCTTCCTTTTGTACGTTCGCCCATGACCACACTGACGCCCTAAAAGGGCTTAAAATGTTGTGTGATGTGTTTGGTGTCTGTGACGGCCTTATTTTGGTATAGCCGTGCTGCTTCAAATGGTTGGTTTAAATGGCTCTAAGCACTATGAGGTCAACATTCCCCTAGACTTAGAACTACTTAAACGTAACTAACCTAAGGACATCACACACCTCTATGCCCGAGGCAGGATTCGAACCTGCGACCGTAGCAGCAGCGAACTGTGCTGCCTCTCGACCGTTTCCCTCTGCTTGGCCACACACAATCATCATCTCGGCTTGTTCCCGACATGAATATAGGACCATTTTGCTGCTTACAGTTCGCTGCGTCAATCGAACAGCCTGCAACACACAAGGAATACACGCCACGTGGTCAGAGGAACTGTCATTCGTCAGCGTCATCCACCGTGGCAACGATGCATTTCCGGACAATTATTCACTGGACCTTTTTTCTTCTATTTCCATGCACGTGATCGATTTCATTAATGTTCACCCTGTATAATCAGCAGAAACATCTCATTTGCCAGTAGCGTAGGTACACTGGATATGTCGAGCATATCATTGACTTTGCCATTATATACACAAGAGAACCATGGACCTTACCGTTGGTGGGGAGGCTTGCGTGCCTCAGCGATACAGATAGCCGTACCATAGGTGCAACCACATCGGAGGGGTATCTGTTGAGAGGCCATACAAACGTGTGGTTCCTGAAGAGGGGCAGCAGCCTTTTCAGTAGTTGCAGGGGCAACAGTCTGGATGATTGACTGATCTGGCCTTGTAACACTAACCAAAATGACCTTGCTGTGCTGGTACTGCGAACGGCTGAAAGCAAGGGGAAACTATAGCCGTAATTTTTCCCGAGGGCATGCAGCTTTACTGTATGGTTAAATGATGATGGCATACTCTTGGGTAAAATATTCCGGAGGTAAAATAGTCCCCCATTCGAATCTCCGGGCGGGGACTACTCAAGAGCACGTCGTTATCAGGAGTAAGGAAACTGGCGTTCTGCGAATCGGAGCGTGGAATGGCAGATCCCTTAATCGGGCAGATAGGTTAGAAAATTTAAAAAAGGAAATGGATAGGTTAAAGTTAGATATAGTGGGAATTAGTGAAGTTCGGTGGAAGGAGGAACAAGACTTTTGGTCAGGTGACTACAGGGTTATAAACACAAAATCAAATAGGGGTAATGCAGGAGTAGGTTTAATAATGAATAAAAAAATAGGAGTGCGCGTAAGCTACTACAAACAACATAGTGAACGCATTATTGTTGCCAAGATAGACACGAAGCCGGCAAAAAGGAATACAAACGTCTCAAAAATGAGATCCACAGGAAGAGGAAAATGGCTAAGCAGGGATGGCTAGAGGACACATGTAAGGATTTAAAGGCTTATCTCACTAGGGGTAAGATAGATACTGCCTACAGGAAAATTAAAGAGACCTTTGGAGAAAAGAGAACCACTTGTATGAATATCAAGAGCTCGGATGGAAACCCAGTTCTAAGCAAAGAAGGAAAAGGAGAAAGATGGAGGTAGTATATAGAGGGTCTATACAAGGGCGATGTACTTGAGGACATTATGGAAATGGAAGAACATGTAGATGAAGATGAAATGGGAGATACGATACTGCGTGTAGAGTCTGACAGAGCACTGAAAGAGCTGAGTCGAAACAAGGCCCCGGGAGTAGACAACATTCCATTAGACCTACTGACGACCTTGGGAGAGCCAGTCCTGACAAAACTCTACCATCTTGTGAGCAAAATGTATGAGACAGGCGAAATACCCTCAGACTTCAAGAAGAATATAATAATTCCAATCCCAAAGAAAGTAGGTGATGACAGATGTGAAAATTACCGAACTATCAGTTTAGTAAGCCACGGATGCAAAATACTAATGCGAATTCTTTGAAGACGAATGGAAAAACTGGTAGAAGCCGACCTCGGGGAAGATCAGTTTGGATTCCGTAGAAATGTTGGAACACGTTAGGCAATACTGACCCTACGACGTATCTTAGAAGCTAGATTAAGGAAAGGCAAACCGACGTTTGTAGCATTTCTAGACTTAGAGAAAGCTTTTGACAACAATGACTGGAGTACTCTCTTTCAAATTCTGAAGGTGGCAGGGATAAAATACAGGGAGCGAAAGGCTTTTTACAATTTGTACAGAAACCAGATGGCAGTTACAATAGTCGAGGGACATGAAAGGGAAGCAGTGGTTGGGAAGGGAGTGAGACAGGGTTTTAGCCTATCCCCGATGTTATTCAATCTGTATATTGAGCAAGCAATAAAGGAAACAAAAGAAAAATTCGGAGTGGGTATTAAAATCCATGGAGAAGAAATAAAAACTTTGAGGTTTGCCGATGACATTGTAATTCTGTCAAGGACAGCAGACAACTTAGAAGAGCACTTGAACGGAATGGATAGCGTTTTCAAAGGAGAATATAAGATGAACATCAACAAAAGCAAAACGAGGATAATGGAATGTAATAGAATTAAGTCGGGTGATGCTGAGGGAATTAGATTAGGAAGTGAGACACTTAAAGTAGTAAAGGAGTTTTGCTACTTGGGGAGCAAAATAACTGATGATGGCCGAAGTAGAGAGGATATAAAATGTAGATTGGCAATGGCAAGGAAAGCGTTTCTGAAGATGAGAAATTTGTTAACATCGAGTATAGATTTAAGGGTCAGGAAGTCGTTTCTCAAAGTATTTGTATGGAGCGTAGCCATGTATGGAAGTGAAAAATGGCCTATAACTAGTTTGGACAAGAAGCGAATAGAAGCTTTTGAAATGCGGTGCTACAGAAGAATGCTGAAGATTAGATGGGTAGATCACATAACTAACGAGGAAGTATTGAATAGGATTGGGGAGAAGAGAAGTTTGTGGCACAACTTGACCACAAGATGGGATCGGTTGGTAGGACATGTTCTGAGGCATCAAGGGATCACCAATTTAGTATTGGAGGGCAGCGTGGAGGGTAAAAATCATAGAAGGAGACCAAGAGATGAATACACTAAACAGATTCAGAAGGATGTAGGTTTCAGTAGGTACTGGGAGATAAAGAAGCTTGCACAGGATAGAGTAGCGTGGAGAGCTGCATCAAACCAGCCTCAGGACTGAAGACCACAACAACAACAACACAAATACACCTAAATATACAATAAGAAGGAAATCCTCTCCCAAATGTTCCCAACTGAGATTCGCTCTGCCTCACTATCAGGTCACCTGAAATTTGGAAGAAAAGTCCTTGACACTCCAGTGGGTCACTCCTCAAAAAGATTAGTCTAACCTCAGGGTGAGGGAATGAAAATTAATAAAAAATTTTTAATATTAATGGGACGATGAGCTACATTGCATTACCCGAAAAATAAATTAAAAGTAGGTGCAGGCCCCGTTCCAGCCCAGACTGTCAAGAGGCATCTCTTAATCACCAGTCGAAAGCCGTATCTGGAAATCACCTCCCAGACATTCCCAAATAACGATAAGAAAATTTGTGTGTGTGTATACACATCCTCCCCATTCTCTACTCTTCCACTGCTGTAAAAGCTAATCACGTGTAGAATTTCCAAATGGGCGAGAAGCCGATGAAACCTGAAAAGAAAGGCAAACTATACACGTTCCTGTTTTACTAGCTATGATCTCACTCGTACGCATTCAAAGGGAGGAATTTAAATTAAATAAACACACGCGTATTGAGATAGAAATTGGTATTCGGTAAATTATTTTATCAAAAGAGAAGTTAATCGAATGTAGAGGTCACGGTAGCCAGTTCAAACAGGCCATATAGCACAGTTTCAATTAATTATTGTTAACCAATGGCCTACGAAAATAAAACATTTTAACTGTAGTATAGCATGTGATACTTACTGGAAAGTTACATCTGATGCGAGGGGATAACGCCACATTAAACAACATCAGTAGTTGCTTATGCTCAGTGCGGCCTTCACTACCATCAGTCATCGACTAATACAGTTCTTTGAGTACTACAACAGCTGCACATACGAAACAAGACAATAGCACCACATGATTAAAATTCGTTAGTGTGACATTTATGTATGACCAAGACGGAAAATTAAAATAAGACACAGAATTCTCGTAATAAAATAAGACACAGAACTCTCGTAAATATAAGAGTTACTATGTCAAAATCATTGAAATTAAGAACTATTAAAATGCAAAATATTTCATTAAGACAGATAATTTACTCACACATACTTCAGTGATTTTTAAATGTTTAGTTCGCTCTCTTGGAAGCTTATAATCAATTCTTAGCCAAAATTTTAATTAATCTTTGACATTTTTTAATAACTGTTTCACAGATATACAGGGTGATACCGTAAGAGCGTGCAAAATGGGGGACATAGAGAACTCTGCACTGTACAATTTGAGTTAGGGAACCGGGGGTCGGGGAGGGGAGCATAAGGAGATGTGAAACTATACTTGTCTACTGCTTTGTGTAACATTGCGCTTTTCCAGCTTATTTAAAACCAACATGCGTACAAGTTTACATGTATTTGGTGTTTACTTACAGGTACATTCTTTATTTCCTGCAAGGAAACAAGAAGGACAAGCCCGATTACTAGGAAGTCATGATGCAGATTTTGTATGCCTTACTTCTGCATAAGGTGGCTCTGTTGTGTCGTATTTACATTGTCCAATGACAGAACGTGCTGTGAACCAACGACAGACTCATACATTACTCAGTACTATTGAGAGACGTACAGTACGGTAAGATGGAGCAGTGCCGATACAATTTCGCAGAACTCACTGACAGGCACCTTGTGTATGAGGAAGTACGCTGCAATGCTTTCGCTGCTGAAAGGCTGTACAGGAAACGATAGCCTAACAGCCACCATCCGTTACGACGAGTGTTTATTTCTCTCGATTGACGAATGCGGGAGACTGGTTCATTGGAAAGAAGAAACGAGAGACCTGGCAACATTAGGACCACTCGCACACCCCATTTTGAAGAGGAGTGCTGGAAAGTGTCGCAGTGGACACCACTACAAGTAGTTGTAGTAATGCACGTGAAACTGGGGCTTCACGTAGTGGCGTGTGGCGAGTACTCCACGAACAACAATTACACCCGTATCACCCACAACGAGTCCACATACTGCTTGTGACTGACTTCGCATCACGTGTCACATTGTGTCATAGGTCCCTCCAACAGCAGACTGATCGACCAGATTTCCTCAAAATCCTGCTATTTACTAGGGAGACATTATTTGATCGTGATGGTGTTCCGAACAGCAGGAATAGCCACGTGTGGGATGAGGAAAACCCTCACGCCCTAGTAGTCACAACATCCAGTACGTTTTGCTGAGAATATCTGGGTCGGCATTGTAGGCGATAATTTCATTGGGCTATATCTTCTACCTGGCAGTGTAATGGGCACCTGTACTTGAGATTCGTGTAAAGAGCTCTTGGAGAACGTAGCCCTGGCTGTTCCTGAGAGGATATGGATGCAACATGATGGTGCACGGCATCACTTCAACGTGGATGACCGCTATCATCTCAGTGCTGTGTTTTCTGGTTGCTGGACTGGAAGAGGAGATTCTATTCCATGGCCTTCGAGGTCACCTGATCTGAATAGCCTTGATTATTTCCTATGGGGATATCTAAAGTCACTTGTGTATGAGAACCCCAATGGATACGGCGATGGAATTAGTTGACAGAATTGTAGCTGCCTGTGATGTGATTCGAAACACACCGGGTGAATTTGTCAGGGTGCGTCAGAATCTTGTTCGTCGATGTCATTCTTGCATTGAGGTTGATGGCCATCGGTTTCAGCATATCAATGGCACGTTCATTGTGTTAGTGATGGTATTTGCAGTTACCTGTAACTAATGTAAATAAAAAAGTACACAGTAATGTGATTTTATTCCTATTACCCCCTTAAGCTGGCTTCTCCGACCCGAGGTTCCCTACCTCAAAATGTTCGGTGGAGCATCCTGTCTATCCTGTTAAATTTTTGCACACTCTTGCGGAAATACCATGTGTAACATTCTGTGGATGTCTGTAAAGAGTCAAGGCACTAATGAAAATAATAATGTATAAGGCTAATAATCAAGTAGATAGCGCAAGATAAGTTAACATCATGACCAACATGACCAACACTTCGAGCTGGAAACACTGGGATCTTCCTCTACACTCCTAATTTACTCTTTGATTATTTGCCTGGAACTGCCTGTGGCGCACATCACTGCCGCGCATTGTGGGAAATTGTCACTGACTGCATTCACTGTATAGTATCCAAGCTTACACTTCTCTACCACACGAACGAACACTAAGGAGAAAAAAGACAAATTCCGATCAAAAATAGGAGGTGGAGATTGAGCAAATGCTCACAGCTTCCGCTCATTCTAAAGACAGCAGAAAGAATCTACCATGACAGCTTGAAAAATAGGTTTCACGTGTTCTAAACAGAAAATACAAACTTTCGTGGCTGGAAAGATTTAAAGTACTAAAATTGTCCTCCGACATTAACTCCAGACCAACAACAAAGCCACAACCTCCACTTATCTGAAGACGTACGCCACAGTTGGGCACGTAACGTTGTGTTATCTATCACATCCCAGAGGACCACAACTTAATTGCTCTCTTCCGCTTAAAATACTCTGATGTGGATATGCGTTAGCACAAGTACTGCAAAATTTACTCAAATATGCCAAAATAAATCACACTCAAACTACCTGTTGTTGGATACCTTATCAATAGATACTGCTGTCTGACTCTACAGGTGTAGATATTCGTAGGAACCAGTGGAGTTCTAGAAGAGTTTTCTTTACAGTTTTTAGTCCGTGATTTATGCAATACATTTGGTAGCAATATGCTAGGTTTTGTGGCTGGATACGAAGGTTCGAGGACAGCTGCCACTTCAGGTAAAATCATCTTCCCAACCCCTCGAAACTACTCCTGAGGGATAAAAAGACTGTGGATTCTGACAACTGTGGTGTGACGAAATCCCTTTGAAGATGGTGTACCATTCGTTGTATGCGATTCTGGACCGGTTCATTACATGTTTATATTCGATCGTTGCAGTGCTACACACCACGGTGATATTAGCACCTGTCTAAGAACAGTTTTGTACAGGATTACGCCGATACGTTTCGGTAATTTTGATGTGGAGTTCAACATCAGATACAGCAGCTTGAGGCAGCCTAACGACTTTTCCTACCGTTCTTATAAGTGCTGACGCTACGTTACGGAAGTGTCCAATACGATGACGACGTAACGCGCAGTTCCGCTCGATCACACTGCATTCCCATAATACGGACGGGCTGTAGCATGGGAGTGTAGTAAGTGTTGGCATTATTACAAATATTTATTCTTTAAGTTCATTTTCAACACACCATAGCCAGCCGGAGTGACCGAGTGGCTCTAGGCGCTTCAATCTGAAACCGCGCGACCGCTACAGTCGCAGGTTCGAATCCTGCCTCTGGCATGGATGTGTGTGATGTCATTAGGTTAATTTGGTTTAAGGGGCTCCGGAACGCCCTATACTTGTAATGTTAAAATAACGCTTATAAATTACATCTTTCCTCACAAAGTATTTGAGGTAGGAAGTTGAACTTTTTACAGATTATTTATTGGAATATGGGCTACAACTTAACACAGGGATTTTACAAAATTTTTGTTCAGTTATTAAAAATGATTTTTTTTCAATTGTAATGAAAATTCACAACATTTTTTTGCAATTTTTTATTTATATATTCAAAAATATACAGTTTTTTGGAAAAAGGCTGTGTTAAATTATGCAGAAGGTACTGTGTAACATTTACTGAAAGTTTGAAACAAATATGTTCGGAAGATCCTTAGAAAACATGTAATTAGTATAAGAAAATAAAAGTTTTGGGAATCGAGCGACAAAGATTGGATTAACTTTTTAGTGCATTACAGGTCCATAGGATGGATTATCTTCATCCTCTGCAAACTCCTCCTCCAGCTTCCTCTTGTTCCTCCTCCTGTTTACTCTTGCTTGTATTTCTAGAATCTTTACAGCCCTGTCTGCAGCCCGAAGGCGTTTCTTGTCTAAAGCAAGCATCGCTCGTACCTTGTTAGAACCTATCTTCATTCCCATATTTCTAAATACCTTGCACCTTACAATGTTGCCATCATTGAAAGTCGCAACAGCATCATACACACCAAAGTGAAGTGTTTCTATTCCAAAAAATACAGTCTTGGGGATTCTCGACCATATAACACTATTTACACTTTCATTGGGGTTTTGAGTTTTTCCGTGAATACACTTTTTCAACAGTTCAGGTGCTGCTAAGTCTCTGAAAATAGGTTTTATCACCTCCATTATTGCATGAGGCAGACTATGCTTATGAGTGTACACTTCACCAATTAGCAATCCTTTGTTATATTTACACCAACTGTCTTCTTCTTTGGGACACAAGCTATGTTGGGGATTTTCATCGGTTGAAGAAGTATGAGAAAAAAAAGAGCCCAAACAGCCTTCTTCATTTCGTCGACACTTTGTGTATTTTGCCTAATAGCCATTCCATAATAGTTCTGTATTTTGTCAATTACACTGTCAGTTAACCTTCCCTTCCCATCCAACCCTTTATCATCACTGAGTTTTTGTTTTTTGTACGAAGCTTTCAGTCGCCGAAGTCTTGTTCCCATTCGCTTCTGTACGTGTCCAATACACTCAAATTTCTGCACTACAACATCATCACCATATGGCTTCAGTCCTTGAACATGTTTGAAACTTTTAGAATCACCGTCACCAAGGTAATTAACATATCGCACTTTATCACACGCCTCAGAACGCTGGAATATACTGGCAACACCAGCCACTTCGATTCCTCCACTACTGCCACTATAGTTAGCTTTGCAATTATTTTCATGTGTACCTTTATATTTTTGTGGACATCTACAATACTTTGATATTACTGCTACATCTAAAACTTTCCCTGTATACATACTGGTGGCAGATACTACACCATGAAGAGATGTGTGTCCCCGTTTATGCCAGGTACCATCGAACGCTGCAGTCAAATCTCTGTTACCATTATTTTCCATTACTGCCTCTTCCACAGCGTTCTTCATAGATTCTATACAGACATCTTCTACTTTAGACCCTATTAATTTATTATAGGTCGTAAACTTGGTTGGGGGATTTGGAAGATTCATGATGCCACAGAAAATTGCACCTGCAGTAGCACCCTTACCAACTGAACGCAAGGAATAAACAAATCTACTGTTGTGTTCGTAGATTTTGCTACCATTTTCTTCAGTTGCAGTTACTTCAACACTGTTCCAAAAGGTGGTCATGTATGAACACTTATCACATTTCAGTTGTATTTCACTAGCAAGTCCTACGTGCTTTATTATGGAGAGTCAGACCAACTTCACCACAATGAATACATCTTACACAGTTTGAAAAAATTCCTTTGAGAACCGACATATCAAATATTTCATTCACATCCGATTCGCCCATAAAACATTCATAGTTTTCACTCATTGAACCAAGCTTCTTCTGTGAAGTATTTTCTTTCCCACTTTGACTGCTATGGGCAGGTGTACTTGAGAGGTTAGGTTCACTCACTTGGTTATCGTCTTTATTGTTTACAGTAATAACACATACCTTTGGCTTTCCAACATTTCTCCCTTTCTTAAAAGCCTTCAGAGGATTTCTAATAACTTTACTTTTACTCATTATTATACTTCAACAAAACAGAGACTCAAGAAACAGAATTAATTACGAATATTTTCGAGATAACGACAGAGTAAATAAACATGAAACAATCGACAATCACACCAGCGATATATATTGAACCATCACAGGTTAGCCACAACACATACTTTATCTCACATCACTAAAATGTACCTGATGAACACGGACGTTAATAATAACACCATTTGACAGCAGTTTAACAGCGCCACAGTGGGTCACGCCCGTGTAGAACACATTTCAAAAAAAATTTAAAAATAGTTGTAGTCTTCGGAATTGAATAAATTATGTATCTATTAAAAGGTAATAGTCTGCAGATTCAGAAAACGCAAAAAAGTACAAATTGAACTTTTCATGATTTTGAGCCTTTCCGGAGCCCCTTAAGTAGTTCTAAGTTCTAGGGGACTGATGACTTCAGAAGTTAAATCCCATAGTGCTCGTGCCATTTGAACCATTTTTGTTGTCTTCGATGGCGACTGTTCATCAGAGACAAAGGTATTGTAGTGGGTGAGTGCTAGGAGGTGCCATATTAAAACTCGTCCGAGCTTTTCAAATGATTTATTTTTTCCACTACAGAGCTTCGTTGACCTCAGTCCATGTGACAGGCCCCGCATTGCCTGTGCAATGCACTGTGTCGAGCCGACCTTGTTCGCTAGCTGCAGAGTTTCAATTACGTCAGGAAGGCAGCGCTAGCAGCCGACTCAGCAGCCACCGTCCCTGTTGACTCCGCACTGCTCCGCCAGGAGCCGGAGCTGGCCGCGCTGCTCCTTCTTCCTCAGCTGGCGTAGCTGGGAATGCGGCGGCAATGACCACTCCCGTTCCGGCGTCCGAACCTGCGGCTCTCACCTTGTAAATCTCAGGCGTATGTTGGGATCGAAGACTGTCCGCAGTAGCGACCCGAAGAGTGGCCCGCCCTGGCTGGTTGCAGACCCCGCATCGGCCTCAGAGGGTCGAACCAACGACCCGCCGTGGACTGGGACACTATCACCCCATCTGTTGTCGTGTGTCGCCGGTAGTGTGACACACCCCGCCGTCCAGCAGAGCTACCACACTTGGATGAATCTCTTTAGTAAACCACACCTATTTATACTCGGCTTCGCGACTCTGTTTCACTAATGCATTGCTCTGAGTCACGTACGGCCCACGCCACGGTTTTGCCAGTGGGCCCCTTCTTCTTATAGCTTGCGACATGTGAACCGCTGCGTTTACAGTTTTCAGTGGTTCGTTGGCCCCTGTGGCCTCCATTCCACTTCGCAACCGCTGGTCAGCGTAACTTATTGCAATCCAGCCCACACCCAGCTGTAACTTGTGCACACCGAAATACTGCACCAAATGTAACTTCCCTGTCTTGAACTGTGGTGCTGCTACAGTATCGTCAGGAGGGCCCCAGCAAAGTGTGATATGACCGCTCGTGATCTCTATATACATAAATGATGTGGCGGACAGGATGGGCACTAATCTGCAGTTGTTTGCTGATGATGCCATGGTGTACGGTTAGGTTTCGAAGCTAAGTGACTGTAGGAAGACACAAGACGACTTAGACAATATTTCCAGTAGGTAGGATGAGGGCAGCTAGCTCTAAATGTGGAAAAATGTAATGCAGATGAGTAGGAAGGTGAAACCTTTAATGTTTGGATGCAGTATCACTAGTGTCCTGCATGACACAGTTCATTTAAATATCTGGCCGTAACTTTGCAAAGCGATGTGAGATGGAACGAGAATGTAAGAACCGTGGTAGGGAAGGCGAATTGTCGACTTCGGTTTATTGGGAAAATTTTAGGAAAGAGTGGTTCAACTGTAATGGTATATTCACACTGAAAACCAGCTCCAACAAACTCGGTTGACCTGTTTTCAACTGTTATCAACAGTTGTTTGAAGTCGCGACTTTGAACAACTAGTTGCGGGAATTTTTGTCTCGAGGCACGGCAGAGTTGTATGACTTGCGCATGTGCATTTGTCGTGTCGTCTGCTGTGTTTCTTTCTTCATCTGCTGTGTTTCTTTCGACAATGGCTACTCACGACTCGTCAATAGATCCGACAATTTAGTTTTTATTAGAAACTGAAATGAGGAAACCTCTCTATGTTCTTTCTGATTCTGCATATAAAGTCACATATAAAATAATGATTTGTTGAAAGACTTTTCGTATAAAATTGGTGTACTGCTTGTGGAGTGTGAAAGGAAATGAACAAATATGAAAATACAATACAATCGTGAACATTGTAAAATGGTCAAAACTAAAAGTGGGTCTGGGAGAAACTGAGATCTACATTCCGAAATGGATATTTACGACCATATGAAGTATTTGTAAGGCGTGAAAAAGGCAAGCAGAAAAATATTTACAATCGTCAGTGAAACGTCATTCACCAGCGTAACTGAAGCTGTAAGACTTTTGGTCGGAAATTTTGTAATTACAAATGTATTTTCACCGGAAATTTATTTATTCCTCTTGTCATATCGTGTTGTCAAAATCCGATACAAAGTAGTTTGCAAATTAATGGCTTACATTGTTAATAACTAAAGCTATAAGGGTTTTCTTCGGAAGTTTTTATTTACATTTGTCTTTTCACTCGATATTTATTGATTCATATTCCTCTTGCCATTTCACTTTAAAAACACCCGATGCAAAGCAGATTGCAAATTCATCCCTTATATTCTTTGCGGTTCTTCCTGCATTGCCGCCCTTTCTCTAAAAGACATTTATTTTGCTAAGGCATTCTGCAACTGCCATCCGAAACCCTGGCTGTTTCTGGATCTTCCACATCAAAACTGCCAGGTGGTGAGTAAACTGTGGCACTTTCTTTATTTCTTCTAAGAAAACTGTGCAAAGACACAGTTGCAGAAGTCACTAATATTGCTTTTTCAAGCAACTAATGTTGCTTAAGTGCATAGTTCTTCTAAGACGCCGTAAAACTGCTTACAATATTCCAAAAAAATTATCCACAATTATTCTAGCGCTAGATATTGGGCAATTAAACATTCTTTCCTGGCTGCCTTCCTCTTGCTAGACTGCGTATGGTTTCATCATGTACTCTTAAAGAGCAAAAGCATTATCTCCCACCATAACAAATGGCAAATCTTCACAGTCAGAATCCGTTTCCATCGCTTTTCTGTGACAAAAAATAAAAACGTCGAACGTGTGTTTACAAGAGTTTGAAACTGTTGTCAGCATTTTTCAACAGTTGCAAGTTTGCCAAACTTACGATAGTTTTATGTTTTTGTTTGCTGGAATTGTTTTTCGGTGTGAAGGTTCCTTAAAGTAAAGCGTATATAGGACGCTGGTGCGACCTATTCTTGGGTATTGCTTGAGTGTTTGGGATCCGTACCAGGTTTACTGAAGAAAGACGAAGCAATTCAGAGGCGGTCTTGCAGATTTGTTGCCGGTATGTTCCAACAACACGTAAGTGTTACGAAATGCTTCTGGGGCTCAATTGGGAATCCTTGGACGAAAGACGACGTTCTTTTCGAGGAACACTGTTAAGAAAATTTAGAGAACCTGCATTTGAAGCTGACTGCAGAACGATTCTACTACCGTAACATACATTGCGCGCAAGGACCACGAAGATAAGATACGGGAAATTAAAGCTCACACGGAGGCATATAGATAGTCGTTTTTTCCTCCCTCTGCTTGCGAGTAGAACAGGAAAGGAAATGACTAGTAATGGTACAGGGTACGCTCCATCACGCACCATTCGGTGGCTTGCGGAGTATATTTAGATGTAGATGTAGACGAGGGATTGTACTAGGAAACAAATTTTATCATAGCATAGTTGATATATTCTTAGATATTGTGCCAATTGGTTTACTCCTCCGGCAATTTGTACTTCGCGCCACTGCGGTTCTACCACAGACCCTCTGTATTCGACGAAGTGTTCGTTGTGCCTAAGTGCAAGAGTGACGGTGCGGTAGCGATAGCTGCGTCAAAGGTGACAGCGTGGATCAGTGGACTCTATTCCGGGCACTCAGTTCTCGACTGATCTCAGCGGTGAATAGTGGCACCACAGCGAAGAGGCAAAGTTGAGTTGGCCGGGGTTGTGGCTGCCGATAGCAAGTGTATCCGTTGGCGTAAAGCTCTGTGAAAGCGTTGAAATGCATCTATGGTGGTTTAGTTCTACGTTTTGTTATTAGTTGAACTCAGTCAGGACAATGGAGAGAGTAATTCTTAGACAATGTTTGGGGTTAGGCATGGCTGATCGTTCCCATTGTCATTTTCCAACGTTGTGGGCCGTGCTCCGTTAAGTGGGGAGTAGCGTCATTGTCACGCTTATTTCTACCTTAAGAAGACAACGGCGATAGACCACCCGACGAAGAGGAGCAGTGAGATGTAGCCGCGGTGGCTGACTGCGAGAACTGGCTAAGACAATTACATTAATTCTTTCGCTTGTTGGTGGTGTTGTTTTCTACCGTATTAAACTGCTGGTAACGACTTAAAATTGCAGCGTTATTCTTCAACTGTGTGCGACGTGTTGATTTCCTTGTTGCGGTCTGAGGCGCCTTGCCATGGTATGGGCGTGAGCGTGGTCCATAGCATAAATCAGTTTAAGTTAGATTAAGTAGTATGTAAGCCTACGGACCGATGACATCAGCAATTTGGTCCCAAAGGAACTTACAAAAATTTTCAATTTTCCAAATTTAGTTGTTTTGTTTTGTGGTGCCGCCGTTATGAGCTATGGCAATGTTGTAAGTATTGCCTCCGACGGCAACGTTGGTGGTAGAAGTTTCATTAGCTGCATTATAGTGTTAGCACATGGACCTAGTAGGCTGACAGAAAGGATCGTTATTCAGCATTGGTACTATTCTTGGCTGTGTCGATTCTTGATCGTCCTTACCTGGTAGTAGCTATTGATGTAATCCTAAAGGGGGAGGAATTGGTGGTCTGTCACGTGAGTATAATGTGTTTTTTAAAACCTGATGCTGCGACTGTGGAAGATTGAGACGTTCCTGTGCTGTGTTACGTGGTCACAATGTCGTGGCAATGCAGGGCGTTGTATGGTCATAGCGTTTATCTTATTGTTCCTGTGAATTGGCTCTAAAGTTTTTATTATAAAGTGTGCATGTTGCCCTTTGGGATGGCTGTGCTGCTGTGTGTTCTTTGACGTAGCGCGATTCGCTTTTGTAGAATAGTAAAGTGGTGCTTCATTGCAGTTGAAAGTGTAAGGATGGTTCGTTAGTAGTGCTTCGGTAGCTCAGTCGCTAGAGCACTTGCCTATGGAAGGTAAAGGTCCCGAATTCGAGTCTCGGTCCAGCACAAAAATTTAATCTGCCAGGAAATTTTACTGCAGAGTGAAAATTTCATTCTGAAAACATCCCTCAGGCTGTGGCCAAGCCATGTCTCCGCAATATCCTCTCTGCAAGGTCTGCAGGAGAGCTTCTGTGAAGTTTGGAAGGCAGGAGACGAGGTACTGGCGGAAGTAAAGCTGAGAGGACCGTTCGTGAGTTGTGCTTGAGAAGCTTAGTCGGTAGAGCAGTTGCCCACGAAAGGCAAAGGTCCCGAGTTCGAGTCTCAGTCCTCCACACAGTTTAATCTGTCAGGAATTTTCAAAAAGTAATGTGTTCAGTAGGTAAGGAGACTACCAGTAATCATGTATACTTATCCTCAAAAGTGATTCATTCCACATCGTTTCGATAAATATATCGTTCAAACAATCTATGGAAGATTTAAGTAATTAACTAACCGAGTAACAGGCGAAGAACATGGGAAGTTGTGATCTCATATACTTTCCTGACATATTTCCAACTTATAGAATAGTCGGGTGTGCTCCCACGTCATATCATAAGTTCTCTATGATATATCGACGAATAGCACACTCCGCGTGCCCCGCTCCCCCCCCCCCCCCCAACCTGCCCACCCCTTAGTACGTGCAGACCAACAGTTATCAGGAACCAACTAAAGATAGAAAAAACTTAAATTGGAACACAGAGAAAACGTTGTGGGGAAGGCTAACCAAAGAGTGCGTTTTATTGGCAGGACACTTAGAAAATGTGACAGATCTACTAAGGAGACTACCTACACTACGCTTTAGAATACTGCTGCGCTGTGTAGGATCCTTACCAATAGGATTAACAGCGTACATCGAGAAAGTTTAAAGAAGGACAGCACGTTTTTTACTGTCGCGAAATACGGAAAGAGTGCCACTGAAATGATACAGGATTTGGGGTAGACATCACTAAAACGTAAGAGTTTTTCTTTCGGGCGGAATCTTCTCAAAAAATTTTAATCACCAACTTTCTCCTCCGAGGCCGGCCAGTGTGGCCGTGCGGTTCTAGGCGCTTCAGTCTGGAACCGCGTGACCTCTACAGTCGCAGGTTCGAATCCTGCCTGTGGCATGGATGTGTGTGATGTCCTTAGGTTAGTTAGGTTTAAGTAGTTCTAAGTTCTAGGGCACTGATGACTTCAGATGTTAAGTCCCATAGTGCTCAGAGCCATTTCTCCTCCGAATGTGAAAATATTTTGTTGACGGCGACCTACATAGGGAGAATCGATCACCATAATAAATAAGGGAAGTCAGAGCTCGCACCGAAAGATATAGGTGTTCGTTTTTTACAGCGCGCTGTACGAGACTGGAATAATAGAGAATTATTGTGAAGGCGGTTCGATAAACGCTCTGCCAGGCACTTAAATGTGATTTTCAGAGTGTCCACGTAGATGTAGATGTAGAGACGGGCCTGTTTAACGAAATATCGTGGAGAACTTACGACGTGACCTGCGCACACAACCGAGATTCCTACAACCTGGAATGTTTCTGGCGGGATAAAAACCTGTGTCATACGCATTCTATTTGCCAAAGACTTGCTTCCGAACTGCAGCGCCTGTGACCGAGGTTCATAAATCTGGGAAAATTGCCGAAGTTCCGTCAACCGCTTACAAAATACGTGGCACACAACATCGAACACGTTTACTACAATTCGCTATACGTCAAAGAGCTGTAAAGGCGGAACCCTGTCTGTGATTGAGGTCCGCGGGGGGTTTACTGCCGGCGGTATGTTGTCAGAGCGGGTCCATAGCCGCCACCGTAAACCGGGGATGGCGGCTGCAATGCCGGCGGCGGCGCTGCGGGGGGCAGAGGCGGACGTAAGCGCCCCCTGGGGGGGCAGACCCCGCCCCTCCGCCCCAGGTTTACGAGGCCGCATTTACAGCCGATGCATAGGCGCCACCACTCCAGACTCCAGCTAGCCGCAGCCGCACGGTGGCCCGGCTGTGCGGGAACCGATCACCGTGGGTCCCCAGGCTCGTCACATGCTTCGCCCTTGTGACATGGAAACCGTACATAGTCACGAAAGAATTTAATTATTTTACTTCTCGTCAACGCTCCCTCTACATGTTAAATACTACCTTCGGTGCAGCAAATGAGAACGCTGTTAAAGGGAGACAGCCACGCGGAGTGACCGAGCGGTTAGAGGCGCCACGTCACTGAGACCGCGACCGCTCCCGCCGGAGGTTCGAGTCCTCCCTCGGGCATGAGTGTGTGTGTTTTGTTCCTAGCGTAAGTTAGTATAAGTTAGTTTAAGAAGTGTGTAAAGTCTAGGGACCGATGACCTCAGCAGTTTGGTCCCTTAGAAATTCACACATTTGAACGTTTTGAAAGGGAGACTGCAATAATACACTGGCGGAAATTGTTACACAGTGAAACACCAGTCCGATATTTGTAAAAGTCTATGGTTCAAAAGGCTCTAAGCACTATGGGACTTAACAGCTGAGGTCATCAGTCCCCTAGAACTTAGAACTACTTAAACCTAACTAACCTAAGGACATCACACACATCCATGCCCGAGGCAGGATTCGAATCTGTGACCGTAGCGGTCGCACGCTTATAAGTCTGTGAAGAGCTCGTCACACAACTGGTATTGCGGAGATTGAAGAAAAGTATGGAAACACAAAGAATAATCCGAGCCTGAACATAAACGCGGATGCTAATCAAGCTTGCACTAGAGCTGTTGCATTTGACCATAAACAGCACTTGAGCAATGTCCTCAATTCGTTGGAAGTGTCAGTCTTGGTCAGTGTAGTATTCTGTGTAGCTGTGTCGCATTATGTCGCAGCTCAGAGAATTTGAATGTGAGCAGCTTGTTGGCGCATGTATGGTGGGTACTTCCATAGCGTGTTTGGTGTTTCAAAAGGCACCACATCGAAAATATGGCCGCATACAGGTAGAACGTGTACGTTCAGTGACCGTCACTGAAGAGGATTTGACGAAAAATAAGGGGATGACAGCAGTGCGAATCGTTGCAGTCTGAATGCTATGTGTACTATTTCGTGCGCTATGGAGTGGTGCAGCAGCTGTCGTCGTAGGTAAACTGGAGGCCAGCAGTAATGGTTTCCTAATAAGTAACTACATTAAACAGACGTTTTACGTAACTTGTAGCTTCCTACAAGCGTTGCAGAGAAACTATACAAAAGAACTAACGGGAATAATGTCTAGCTATTACAAAAAGCGATCTGAAGTGTGTGAGTTTCGCACTCCTAATGGACGAGCGAACTGCCGAAGGAAGACTAATGAACACTGTCGAAGACTGTGGCTCAGAATGTCCTGTGCAGCTGCCGCCTGCCGTCCTACATCGCGGCGGCGATGAACCAGTGAAGGAGTGGCTCAGCGGGCGCGCAACATTGGATCCACCGGGTCCCCGCGAAGCCGCTGCCAGCATCTGTATGAAACATGCGTTTTCGTTGCCAGCTGCGAGACCCCGATGAGTGTGGTATCGATCTATGATACCACATAAGGTCCCATTCGGGAACTTTGTCAGCACCAAACCATCTTGAAAGAAGTTTTGTACGTTGTTATTTGCAGTGCGAGCTGGAATTGCGAAGTCACACATCAGTGATGCAAATGTTCTCAATAGGAAGAAGTGGTACCGAAGCCATAAAACTTAGACTGTGGAGCAATCGAAGAAAGTTATTTGGTCTGTTGAACCTTGTTTCACACTAACTTCTGGCCGCGTTTACGTCACATTAGTGAAACATGGAAAAATGTTGGAGGTTCATTGATGATTTATGAAGACGCATCATCGTATTCCATGTGTGTAGCTGCCCCTTATCAGTTAGAGGGCCCGCACAACAGACAAGCAAGATAGGCTGCCGACCTCCATTCAGGAGCTCATATCAAAACAATGCCAGTGAATATAAACATCAACATACTTTTCTCATACGGCACTACTTCGTGAAAAGCCATGTGACAGAAATCCACCAATTCGAACTATTGTGACTAAGTACAGCACTGCGCAGAATCGGTGTTATATACACACCAGCAGAGCTAGAGCAGCAGTATGTACCTAATGCTAGGACAGCTCTGGCCAGAACCTACGCCGGCTATAGCCCAGAAGACACTCGTCGTAGTCTTCTGTAGACATTTGTATCTTGTTGGGCGTAACGCCACATTGGAATTGTGTAGCATAGTATTTTGATTGTTATTATTTCTTTTCATTGTCTTGTAACTTTTATCTGGCTTTTGCCACCACAAGAATTATTGTGTTTCTTTTTGTTCTTGAGATTGGAAATTAGTGTACGCCAAGATGGCATTTTAGTTAAATTAAGTGTGTTCAGACTTTTTCGTTAGTTCTCTCCTGCCGACCAGAAGGCACTACGCCCTGGGCCCCATGGTTACTCCGCAAGGTCGCCTTACTGCCAAGAATTATGTGTCCATTTTGGCTGACCAGGTGCATCAAATAGTACAATCTTTGACACAAACGGTGATGGTGCGTACCAAGACGACAGTGTCCTTGTTTCACACAGCTCGCATCGTTCACGACTGTTTTTATGAGCACAAGAATGACCTGCTGCATCTCCTCTGGCCACTACACTCACCAGATCTCATAATTGTTTGGCCTTAGTGCTTTACTCTGTGAAGAGCACAACAGAGCAAAATGGTACCGCCAGTCACAATTCATAACTGTTATCGATGCAGAAATTCCGAACGTAATCACGACACACATGTCACACCACACGTAACTCTTCTGCGTTGGTAACGAGCCGCTTCAGGAAGTATGAACTGGAAAATATTTTGATTATGATGAGATGACGTAACCCATGGTATGAAATGAAATGTCGTGTGGCTAGGGCCTCCCGTCGGGTAGACCGCTCGCCTGGTGCAAGTCTTTCGATTTGACGCCACTTCGGCGACTTGCACGTCGATGGGGATGAAATGAGGATGATAAGGACAACACAACACCCAGTCCCTGAGCGGAGAAAATCTCCGACCCAGCCGGGAATCGAATCCGGGCCCTTAGGATTGATAGTCTGTCACTCTGACCACTCAGCTACCGGGGGCGGACACCCATGGTACAGCGATATGCAGGTATACATATGGCGTAGAATCGTGTACACAAGATATAAAAATGAAATGCATTGGCGGAACTGTCATCTTTACTCAGGTGATTCAAGTGAAAACGTTTCCGACATGATTATGGCCGCACGACGGAAATTAACAGATTTTGAACACGGAGTGGTAGTTGAAGCTAGACGCATGGGACGTTCCATCTCGGAGATGCTTGGGGAATCCAACATTCAGGGATCCACTGCGTCAGGAGTGTGCCGAGAATGCCAAATTTCAGGCGTTGCGTCGTACGACGCACAACGCGGTGGCCGACGACCTTCACTTAATAACAGATAGCATCGGCGTTTGAGTAGAGTTAGCAGTGCTAACAGACAAGCGACGTTGCGTGAAATAACCACAGAAAAAATGTGATACTACGACGAAAGTATCCGTTAGGACAGTGCGGCGAAATTTGGCGTCAATGGGCTATGGCATCAGACGACCGACGCAAGTGCCTCTGCTAACAGCACATCAGCAACAGCGTCTGTCTTGGGCTCGTGACCGTATCGGTTGGACCCCAACGACGAAAAACCGTACCCTGGTCATATGAGTCTCGATTTGAGATGGTAAGAGCTGACGGTAGGTTTCGAGTGGCGCAGACCCCACGAAGCCATGGAAGCAAGTTGTCAACAAGGCACTGAGCAAGCTAGTGGTGACTCCATAATTGTGTGGGCTGTGTTTACATGGAATGCACTGGGTCCTCTGATCCAACTGAACCGAACATTGACTGAAAATGGTTATGCTCGGCTACTCGGAGACCATCTGCACCTATTCGTGGACTTCATGTTCCCAAACAACGCTGGAATTTTTATGGATGACAGTGCACCGTATCACCGGGCCACAACTGTTCGCGAATGGTTTGAAGAACATTCTGGACAATTCGGGGGAATGATTTTCCCACCCAGATCACCCGACATCAATCCTATCGTACATTTACGAGACATAATCGAGAGGTCAGTTCGTGCACAAAATTCTGCGCCGTAACATTTTAGCAATTACGGATGGCCATGTAGGCAGCGTGGTACAGTACTTCTGCAGGCGACTTCCAACGACTAGTGGAGTCCGTACCACGTCGAGTTACTGCACCGCACGGGGCAAAAGCAGGTCCGACACGGTATTAGGAGGTATCCCATGACTTTAGTCATCTCAGTGTATTTGTAGCCATTTGAGCCATATCCATCTCTGTGCACACTTTTCAATGACTGGGTGGGCGAACTACGTGAGCGAACCAACTATAGAATTGGAAGGAGAATCAGCAGAATCAGCATTGGCCGTTTTTTTTTTTTTTGTTTTATTATCCGCAAAATCGATTTTCGGTCACTTAGTGACCATCCTCAGTGCTGTAATATACAGTTACAATTGGTAGGCACTGGTTTCAACAAGCTTAGAGCGATCACATAACAATGCTGATTCTCCTTCCAATTCTATCCACTACTTGGTCGTGGTGCACAGAACACTCCATGGAGTCGCCAATCAACGAACCAACTATGGTATTTCAGAGCTTTTCCAAAGGAACAGTATTCTTATAGTCGAGGATAGCAGTGAACTTAGATCATGTTGGAGGCGTACAGTTTCTGCAAAAGCATCTCTTAGCGGGGGTTGGCCTAATTTCCCGTTGGGAGGAGACTGGTGAAAATCGCCAGCGGTCAAGCATTCCTATTCCGCGGCGTGAATGTAAAGTGGTAGTCTGCTGCCACTCTTTGCTTTCTCTGTCGTTTACGGAGTTGAGTAGCAGTTTCAGTTACTAAAACATGTGGCGAAGCTTAATCTACCTCTGTTAGCAGTGTAATTAGATTGTGCTTCGCGAAGATATTTTTTATTTCTTGCCTTTAATTTTTTTATGTACTGTGTGCAACTTAGTATGGAGGACATCGGTTTTTTGCCTTTATCTAACTTGAGTTGCCTGCTTTCAAATTCATACGTGTGTTTGTTCACATGGTCTACGGAGATAATTCGTTCGCAATTTTCGAAAGTTTTGACATTTTAAATAGTATTTTAGATCTTGCTCCTTCGTCTGTGAGTGTGCAACGTGGTACCACGTCAGGCGAAAATCATTTTGAGTTGATTAATTGTAAAAATTATCACATTCAACGATCAAATTTTTTCATTTCGCTTTCATTTTGTTTTTCTAATTTCACGCGTGTTGCGGCATTTTTCTTAGTAGTGGACATAATGTTGGTGGCCTATCCACGTTATATATCTCTTACATTATAACAAACAAGTAATGGTGTAATCCTGCTCGTAATAAGTGAATTAGCTCTAGAATGACCAGCAATGTGTGTAAATAATTCTCTTCAGGTTGTCATTTATGAATTTTTTTGGCTCTTTTAATAACACGCCGCTGTGTTCTCCGTGCTTGTGCCCCAAACGGTTAAACTGTATTCGTTTCTGAGATTTTATATCTACATCTATATATATACTCCGAAAGACGGTATGGTGCGTTGCACACGGCAACTTGTACCACTATCAGTCATTTGCTTTCCTGTTCCATGCGCAAACAGAGCAATGTAAAAACGACTGTCTATATGATTCTTTACAATCCTAATTTTTCTACGTTATCTTTGTAGTCTTAACGCTGAATATACGTTGGTGGCAGTAGAATCGTTTTGCAGTCAGCTACAGACACCGGTTCTCTAAATTTCCTGGTGCTCCTCGAAAGGAACGTCGTCTACCCTCTGGGGAATCTGATTTCAGTTCCCAAAGCATCTCCGTAATCATTGCGTGCCGAATGAACCTACCAATAACAAATCTAGCAGCCCATTTCCTTTAATCCGGTCTAGAGTGGATCCCCAACACTCGAACAGTACCTAAGAATGTGTCAGCCTAGTGATCTGTACGTGGTATCCTTTTCAGGTGAACCAAACTTTCCTAAAATTCATCCAATAAATCAAAATTCACTATTAGCCTTCCCTATTCCTGTCCTTATATGATAGTTCCATTTAGTGTCGCTGTGCAACGTTACGCCTAGATATTCAATCGATGTGACTGTGAGGCAGCACATTACCAATACTACAGGGTGTTACAAAAAGATACGGCCAAACTTTCAGGAAACATTCCTCACACACAAATAAACAAAAGATGTTATGTGGACATGTGTCAGGAAACGCTTAATTTCCATGTTAGAGCTCATTTTAGTTTCGTCCACCTACGCTCAATGGAGCACGTTATCATGATTTCATACGGGATACTCTACCTGTGCTGCTAGAACATGTGCCTTTACAAGTACGACACAACATGTGGTTCATGCGCGATGGAGCTCCTGCACATTTCAGTCGAAGTGTTCGTACGCTTCTCAACAACAGATTCGGTGACCGATGGATTGGTAGAGGCGGACCAATTCCATGGCCTCCACGCTCTCCTGACCTCAACCCTCTTGACTTTCATTTATGGGGGCATTTGAAAACTCTTGTCTACGCAACCACAGTACCAAATGTAGAGACTCTTCGTGCTGGTATTGTGGACGGCTGTGATACAATACGCCATTCTCCAGGGCTGCATCAGCGCATCAGGGATTCCATGCGACGGAGGGTTGATGCATGTATCCTCGCTAACGGAGGACATTTTGAACATTTCCTGTAACAAAGTATTTGAAGTCACGTTGGTACGTTCTGTTGCTGTGTGTTTCCATTCCATGATTAATGTGATTTGAAGAGAAGTAATAAAATGAGCTCTAAAATGGAAAGTAAGCGTTTCCGGACACATGTCAACATAACATATTTTCTTTCTTTGTTTGTGAGGAATGTTTCCTGAAAGTTTGGCCGTACCTTTTTGTAATACCCTGTATATCCGAACATTACGGGACTGTTTTCCCTACTCATATGCATTAACTTACATTGTTCCACATTTAGAGCTAGCTGCCATTAATCACACAAACTAAAATTTTTATCCAATTCATCTTGTATCTTTCTACAGTCACTCAAGGACTCATTCCCGTACACTACAGGATCATCCCCAAATAACTAACAAATTGCTGGTCACCCTAACATGCTTGGCTATGTAGGTATGTGCGATTAATTCATGTTCTCTTTGTCCTATCTCATCTCTTTCACATGGATCTCGAACACGAGACTAAATATGTTTATGTTAGTTTCCCTGCATCGAACTTTTTGGTTTTCAGCCGCAAGTCTGCTGACTGATTTGATGCGGCCCGCAGCGAATTCCTCTCCTGTACAAATTTCTTCATCTCAGAGTGGCACTTGCAGCCTGCGTCCTCACTTATTTGCTGGACGTATTCCAATCTCTGCTTCCCTTTCCCAGTTTTCACCCTCTACATTTTCCTCTGAAACCGTGAAAGTTATTCTGTGATGTCTTAGCAGATGTCCAGCCATCCTGTCCTCTCTTCTTGTCAGTATTTTCCATACATTCCTTTCCTCGCCGATTCTTCGGAGAACCTGCTCATTCCTTACCTTATCAGTCAACTCAGTTTTCAACATTCTTCTGTAGGATCACATCTCAAATGCTTTGACCCTTTTCCTTCCCCACGGGTCATGTTTCCCTTCCATACATCTCAGAAATTTCTTGCTCGAATTAATTGGTCAGGAATGCCCTTTTTGCTAGTGCTAGTCTGCTTTTCATGTCCTCATTGGTCCGTCCGTAATCTAATCTCAGTCCATATCTGTACTCATTCCATTCAACCGACCTTGTAATTCATCTTCACAATCACTGAGGCTAGCAATGTCATCAACGAATTTTATCATCTTGAATTCTAATCCCCACTCTTGAAACTTTCTTTTATCCTCGTGACTGCTTCTTACACACATACACACACACACACACACACACACACATGTGTATATATATATATATATATATATATATATATATATATATATATATATATATATATATATATATATGATGCCCCGCTAAACCCGCAGGACAGGACAGGTAGTTTAAGTTGTGGAAAAGGGCCAAAATAAGCGGCTGTCAGTTACACTCTACCATGCAACCTTTTATTTGAGCAAACATTACAAGAGCGAAGAAATTTAAAAAAAACTCACAGCTTTTGTTTAGGAACTTAATTAGCGGCTGAATTTGCCGTACAATCTCATGCCTTAAGGGCAAGACCACTTTAAATTAAAAACGGTTGAAAGCCAATAACTTAAAGCTCAACCAAAACCAGAAATTTAAAAGGCAAAGCCTTATCTTAAAACAGTTCCTTAATTAGGCAGAAGGCACAAAGAGTCTGACACTTTAACAACAAACAACTTAAATTCAAAATCGGCTGAAGGCCCAACACTTAATACTCAATAACATTAATTTTAAAAATGCCAAAGGCTTTACATAAAACAGTTATTAAATTAGGCTGAAGGTCCAAACCATCTAACACCTTAAGAGCAGGGCAACTTTAATTCGAAAGCGGCTGAAGGCCCCAAGATCTGACACTTTAAGAGTAAAACCACTTAAATCCAAAATCGGCTGAAGGCCCAACACTTAAGCCTCAATAACATTAATTTTAAAAATGCAAAAGCTTTACGTACAACAGTTCTGAAATTAGGCTGAAGGCCCAAGCCATCTGACAGCTTAAGGGCAAAACAACCTTAATCTAACAATCAGCTAGAAGCCACACAAGTACAAACAACAAGAACAAACAATAAAAGGCAGTACACTCAGGGGCGCTCAGAAATTCCGATGGTAGGCCTGGAATTCAAACACTAACGCTCGCTTAGGTGAGACAAGCAGTCGGCCCAACCATTGTCGATCCAACGACAACCCAACCGACAGACAATCAATGGACCCACTGACAAGATAACCTCTGCTTCACCCGACCAGCACACAACAGGGAGTTCAATGGAACAATCGTAGAAGGTATCGGCGCCCACAATCAATTATACATTGAGTTGTCAAACTACACACCGTGCTGGACAACGACAACACGATGAGGAAAATACACTGCCTGAATTTCCGTCTTCGGCCAGGGCAGGTAACTGGAACGTTAACGGCCACAAGGCAGAAGATTCCGCTTGTGCACTTCAATTCAAATAACCAAGTACGCTTAAACTCCACCAGAGGGTGGCTAAAATATGCCAACTTGAAAACACACGTTGTTGCTAGTGAGAATATCGCAACAGCCGACAACGGACTCATTAAGTCAAAACTCAACTTTCATGTATAGGATCGGTGAGCGACGAACCTCGTAGCAATGCGAATAGCACCACACACTCCAACACTGCATAGAGGCCGCCAGCGGGCCTGGCCAAACTATGCGCTGCGGAGAGTTCCTCGCTGCTCCACGCCAACCGACCAACTACTCAGGCCCGGAAACGGTGAAAGGACCAAATATGCGTCGGCCGATGAGACGACCAACCGAACGGCCAACCAACGGTCGTCCCGCTCCAGTCTCCCTCCGTCTTACAGTTCACGTGTGTCGCCAGCGGTCGGCGAGCACTGGGTGTCGGCGCCTCAATGGCGCTCCGTCCCTCGTCTTCACTGCTGCTGTGTCCCGACTGCACTGCTGGTCCGTCCCGAACTGACTGCCAGACACACGAGACCCGGAAATACTATCGGTCGCTCCAGAGATGTACGACAGTGCACTTATCGATACGAGCTGCTGCTGCCGCTCATGGGCAAGTAAGGCAGGAACTTAGTGACGCCAGTAAATGGAATAAAAAAATAAGGCGGCAGTACCGCAATAGAAGTTGACAAACTATAAATGGGAGAAACGCGAGCCGTACACGGCTCAATATAGACTGCATCTACGTCTTACCCCATTTTTAAGTAGAGTTCTTCGTTGTTGTTCTTCCGGTCTTGTTATCCTCCCTTGGTTCTTGTACATATTGTGTATTACAGTCTTCCTTATAGTTGACCCCTGTACCAGAATTTGGCACATCTTGCACGATTTTACACTTCCTGACGTGACCGTGACGATAACCTTGAACAGAAAACATTGAAGTCAATATGCTACAGCTTCATGAGGATTTTCAGTGCCCCACACTCTCATATTGTGGCGATCAGTCTTTCCAGATAAATAGAAGTTTACTTCGTCGCCGAATATTAGCTTGGAGGTGGAATGTTCATCCCCAAAAGTTTCTTTCAGTGTGACGTAAAACTGAAGTTGCCAGCCATAATCTCCTGGTAAAGAGACCACCCAAAAGAAGCGAAGTTTCAATTCAAAATATTTAGTACGTAAAACTTTCACATAATTAATAAAAAACGGAAACTCATGAAATTAAGTTATTACGACGCTGCATTCAGCAAATGAATCTAGTTGTGAAAGCAACCAGATACCGGTCCTCGTTGAATGCAAACACCAGCCACCTGCGGACAGCCTTACACAACAATTTACAACAGCGTGGACAGGAATTTCTAAGACACACATACGAGAAAACAATTACCACACATGAAATATTTCAGTAAGCCAGTGGGGTAATATAAATAACCCTTTAAACAAAATCTATCGGTACTCGGAGCTATGTGTGACTTTCAAACAACAAATTGATAAGAAATTAGCATCACGTGAACACAATAAAACAAATAGACTGCTAAAATGCGCAGAGATTAGCACGAGCTTAAAAAAATTATCTACAAAACAAATGAAACTTGAAACCAAGCTGACGATACAACAGTGAACATTAACGGTTCATATCTAAAATTATAAGTAGCTACACCAATTTTAACCGCTCTCTTCTCAAACGAATTGCAAGTAACTTAGTTGTGAATGAGACTTTCACTCTGCAGCGGAATGTGCGATGATATGAAACTTCCTGGCAGATTAAAACTGTGTGCCCGACCGAGACTCGAACTCGGGACCTTTGCCTTTCGCGGGCAAGTGCTCTGCCATCTGAGCTACCGAAGCACGACTCACGCCCGGTACTCACAGCTTTACTCGCAGGAGAGCTTCTGCCAAGTTTGGAAGGTAGGAGACGAGATACTGGCAGAAGTAAAGCTGTGAGTACCGGGCGTGAGTCGTGCTTCGGTAGCTCAGATGGCAGAGCACTTGCCCGCGAAAGGCAAAGGTCCCGAGTTCGAGTCTCGGTCGGGCACACAGTTTCAATCTGCCAGGAAGTTTCAACTTAGTTGTGAATTAAATGAGCCAGAATATGCTTTAAATTAAACAAGACAAATAAAGCTACACCGGATTGGCACTGGTACGTACACAAGCAGCACAAGAGGGTGCCAAAATATTACGTGGAAGCAACTTCCTAACAGCTCATTACAGTTACAGCGTCACAATGAGAACGTTAATGGAGACCACGACTTTCAGCCAGTTAACTCACGGTGAAAGCAAGAGATCATTTACATGTAAATTGTTCGATGCTGGCGGTTTTCAAATGGTAGCACTGTAGCCTCCACAAACAGATTCCATCAGCCATTCATCCATGCATTGTGAGTGCTCAACGACCGTGAAGAAGGGCTTAGCAGATGCCTCCATTTATCGAAACTGAATCAAGCGAACTTCTTTTACTTTGGACCGTGAACACCCCTGCACATGCGGCTACACCGGACGGACCCCTCTAAACGTTCAGTTCACAGCACACCTTGTCCCTGTACAGGCCAAGCACCACAACCGGTCTGTTACGACTTCATCCACTCAAAACAAAAGTATTCAAGACTGGCTAATACTCCAGCCCAGGCACAAGGTAGACCATAACGACAGACGCTTCCCGAACCGACCCCGTATCAACTTTGACTATATCGATGGCACGAAGAGCGCTTCTCCTAGCGGACACCGATACCATGCATCAACGAGGTGGAAGCAAATTTTTGGGATCGACTGCGGACCGACTCACAATCGATTTCGGTCAGCTGCTCGCGAAATTCAGTTCAGTGTGTGAGAAGACCGTGGGCGAACTCGTCTTTGATGTCAGGACATAACCGTTACACATACACAGTTAGTAATATTAATATCGGTAGTAAAATTAATAATTATAATCATAGTGCAACATT
Organism: Schistocerca serialis cubense; assembly: GCF_023864345.2. Classification (NCBI taxonomy): domain Eukaryota; kingdom Metazoa; phylum Arthropoda; class Insecta; order Orthoptera; family Acrididae; genus Schistocerca; species Schistocerca serialis. Next base: position 937,372,033 of record NC_064639.1, on the reverse strand, counting down.
CTGCAAGTTGCATTTTGCATTGCAGCTGGGTAATGCATCGTTGAACTGCTTTCTGAAGCCCGAAGAAGGTCTAATTCCTTAAATGAAAATAAATAGCACAGCTACATTCTTAACCATCCTTAAAACTGTCCTGCAACATCATCTGCACAAAATACTTTTAATAGAAAAGCTTCGTCTCATCCTGTACAACCAGCTGCTCCAACCTATTCTGGAGTACGCCCAAGTATTTTGAAGGTATGCAGCTGACGCACACATATCACTACTATAGAACATGTAGAATCGATCAGCGTGACGGGTACACCACCCGCAAAGAGACTTTGTCACGGTGCTGCTCTGCTGGTCACAGGCGTATATACCCACGGAACGTTTTCAGAAGACTGCGCAGTTATATCATGAGAAGGTACAGTAGTCCATGGGAACGTCATATCCAGCCACTTGAAAACAACCCACACGATGCTAGTAGCAGATGGTGGAACCTGCTGAGAATAATCAACATATGGTGAAGGGAAAAGTGAAATGAATTAGAGTACAGGAGAACCAAATACAGTCTACAGACATGACGAGGTAAGTAATATGCAAGGAAAACAGGAAACTTCACTGAGTTCAGTGCAACCAGGGTAAGTTGAAGAAGGATTTCCACTGCAATTCCATTAAATTCGGTTATACTTACACAACGTTCTTTCCATTCGTTACACGCTACTCTAGACCCTCGTACCCGCATCATAAGAACCTCCTTAAAATTATACAAAACTATTCCCACGTAATACTGGCTGCCTATAAGGACGAAAGAGAAAGCATAACCTCTCCCTGTGTTTTAAAAGGTCAGACATTCGTTTGTGCATGAAGTGTGTCTTGGAACTAGCTTTTAGTGGCATCCTTTTTTTCATAAATGTTCCATCCAATATGAAAAATCTGACTTAGAACTTTAAGGGACAAAAGAGAAAAGATTAACTCCGGATAGTGTACCGACAATGATGATGTTCCATAAATTAAGAAAAATACAAAAAATGGTTCAAATGGCTCTGAGCACTATGGGGCTTAACAGCTGTGGTCATCAGTCCCCTTGAACATAGAACTACTTAAACCTAACTAAACTAAGGACATCACACACATCCATGCCCGAGGCAGGATTCGAACCTACGACCGTAGCAGTCAAAAATACAAATAACACTAATTAATAATTAGAATAAGAGACAAAGGAAAATACGATTCAGTAACGATATCTTACACATCTGCTGTATATAATATGTTATAAAACTGTTCATCCAAATAGATAGACTAGGTTTGAAGAGTTCCATTAGATATCGTTGAACTTTGTTGTTTCTACACTTATAAAGCTAAAATAATATTAATAAGAACTATCACAGCTGTATTGACTTACGTTTACGATGTCAACAACCATTTTATTTGATGGACAACCCTGCAAACAGTCTTCATAACGAATGCTCACAGAACTGTTCCGATATTATGACTCAAAAAGTATAATCGTCTCATGTAGCGTTGAGGCACACTGTGCGACATGTCGAGCACACAAACACTCCAACGAGCGCCTCACAGAGAAACGAAGAGGAGTGGGAGCAAGTTCTAGTGTGCTATGTTCCCTGCACTCACCTGCCGGAGTGACTGTGTGCTCTTCACGTTCCACAATATGCTTTCGACGTGAGGTAAGAAAGATTTCTTGAGTCATGGTTTAGGCACAGTATGTTCTGCGAGAATTTTTTTCGAAGACTGTTCGCTGTTTCACCAGACGATGACCGTTGAGCCAATCCGATCGTGACGTAATAAATGTGCGTTAATACAGCAGTGGCACTTTTTATTAATGCAGGGTGGAGCAAATAAACGTGGCGTGGGCAAGTCGATACGATTGGACGTGAATGTATGCACACACCGTGACGCGCACGCCACGTGTACGCCCGTCCGCCACGTAATCCACACCGATCCTTGGAGCATATTTACACAATCTTCAGGCCTGACAGAACTGTTAGCAGACGTCAGTCTGGTCGCGGCAAGGTCACCTGTGTTGTCACCGCGAGATTACTTTGTGTCGGGAACAGTCAAGTCTAACGTATATCGCAACAAACCTCACAGTGTTCAAGAACTGCAGCAGAATATTTCGGATAAGACTGCAGCAAATCCAGCAATACAGTTTCGATCTGCCTTCAGCAACTTGCTGATCTGGGCCCAGAAGTGCCAAGAGATGGTCACTTTCAGTATCTGTTATAGTCAGTACAGCTATTAGTACTGCTTTTCCTTTCCTGTGGTGTGTTACTTCGTACCTTGGAACTTTGTTCTCTGGGCCACTTTTATTTGTCCCGCCCTGTAGTAGCAAGCGGTAGAGATACAGATAGAGATTGTAAAGCTATCAGTTACGGTACAAGTGCTAGAACAGGCAGTCTAAGTGTCCTGTCCACATTGTTTTGAGGTTGCTTTCGAACGTGCCATGCGCACAAGCAGAGGAGCGAATGTCTGTACTGCTGAAAGCCCACCCATTATCTGCACAAAACGGGTAGCATATAATGCCTATACAGATAAAGCAAGTGCTTAACAAAACTCTAGTGTTTCTTAGTTGAAGAGTGATGTCCACTGTGCGCGGTAACAATTTCCAGCCTAGTTAAACCCAAATAACGTTTAAGTTACTTTTTTTATTGAGTGTATAACCAGTTTTGACACTTTTGAGGTTACCTTCAGCTCAACTAATTAATGAAAAAGATAGAAAAGGGGTGTGACAGCACAAGGGTAATAGAAAAGTGACGTAAAAGTACATACATTGGAAGTATGCAAAATAAATGTCAATGAACCTGCAGTAAGTCACACAGAATTACCGTGGAGTGCAGGCCGTCAGCGCTCAATTAAAACTACTGAAGTTACGCAAATCGAATTATAAACAACGTTACGCACATGTTGTCATGTTAGTGACGACGTACTTCAGCGCCCTCTAACAATAACAGTCACATTTGTATTAACATTAAAAATTAAGTAGCAAAGTGAAATAAAGAGTAAAATTACACTGAAGAGGCAACAGCTTCTTGTCTGTCTTTGGAATCAAATACGTCACTGATTCTTCGTATCAGGGACCCAACAGTTTGTTGGTAGGTTTGTGAAGGTATGTGGCATTAGATGTTGTAACGTCTCTTAGCAAAACACATATTATATGTGGTAAAAAAAAGGAGAAAAGAATAATTGAACTGGATGATTGTAATTGCGTGGACAACGATTGTATGAACTTTATGTAATAAAGTATAGGCATTATGTGTCATGTTTTGTGCTTGTATAGAATTATGTACAGATTTTTTTTAAAGATAATATCTGTGTCGGCCAGTATTGAAACCGCCACAGACGATACTTATTAAATATCAAACAAAGATGAGAATATGTGACAAGTATAAATAGTAGTGACCGAATATTAATTTCTCTGTCGTCTTCTTGGAGTTACGTGAGTAGGAAGAGTCTGTGACGTTATATTGTACGCTTGCGTAGCATTCTTTTGTCAAGATTGAGAGACGTACGCCATTACGTACTCACTATAAAGGTGTGTAATAATTTAATCTGTTTAAATGTTTTGAATAGAGTTACTTAGTGAAAACTTGCATTATCATTTGTAATAAGCTTGCCTGGTATTTTATCCCATACTTTTAAGACGTTTTCACCTACTTAAATATTATTCGTGGTGCAGATCTGCGCTACGAACCAACGAACCGCTGCCGCGGCGCATTAAGACTCCTTAAAATGAAACCAATCATACCGCAAGGAAGCGAACAGGTAATAATGAACTAAAATTATTTGTTTCAGCTTTCGGAATTGCAGGGCAGAGCAGCAGATTTTATGATTTGTTTTACACGTGGACGCTGGCTGCTGATAATATATTATTAACGGTGCAAAAAGATAATTTACCTTCATAACACAAATGAAATCTTGCTGTCTGGTCTGGCAAACATTACAGTAAAAACATCTTTTTCTCTGATAATAGTCTCATGTTCTCGTGTTAGTCGTGGTACTTATTCGTGTTTTACTGTTAACAAAAATCCACTGCAAAATTTAGATGTTGAACAATCATTGCGTACTGCAACATCAGTATTGATAACGAAGTAATTTTCATTAACCTTTTCAATAACTGTAAAGTAAGGAAGATATGTTGAACTTTATGGCGAGTTACAGTAACGAAAAAAGTTCCTTTAATAGAAAGCCAGATCCAGAATAATAAGAACATAATATATTTTGTTTTGTTGAAATTTAATGATCCAAAGAAAGTCACAGCACAGCATCCCTAAAAAGTATTTCGGAGCTCTTTTCGTAGCAACTTATTTTATTTCATATATTAGTTGTTACGCGAGCAATAATAAAACAAAGCAAGTAGAGCCGGCGAAAATGTCTACGCACAGGTCATGTAATTCGCGGGAATAAGAGGCCGCTGATTTGCGTATTCGGTGACGGCGCCTGATAGCGACCCAGATGCGTTCCATAGGCTTTAAATCAGGCGAATTTGGTCACCGAGACATCAACGTGAGTTCACTCTAATGCTCCACAAACCACTGTAGCACGGATCTGCCTTCGAGGCACCGACAGTTATACTGCTGAAAGATGACATCGCCATCTGGGAAGAAATCATGCATGAAGTAGTTCGCAGCTGTCTGCTTGTCTTGGATTACTAGCACCGATTCTACGCAAGTGCAGGAGAATGTCTCCCACAGCATAACACCGCACCCACCATCCTGCATCCGTGGCGCGCTGCACGTTTCGAGCCGCCGTTCACTTCCATGACGGTGTTAGTGGAGACGGCTAGCGACCTAGTGTAGCAAAAATGTGATTCACGTGAAAAGCTAACACGTTTCCTTTGATCGACGGTCGAATCCTGAAGGACCTGTGCTCACGTAGGGCTGGTCTGCTACTGAGCTCCACGTTCAATAATGTAATAATGTACGATGAACGGTGTGCTCCGAAACACTTGTTCGTGCACCAGCGTTGTGCTCTTTCGGCAGAGATGCCACAGATCACCATCTATCCTACTTTAAAGAGCAGAGAAGCCCCAGAACCACATGTTCTGTGAACAATCTTGGATTTAGAACCTAGTCGTTGTTTCGCTATCCTTCTACCTCTTTATGTAGATGCTCACAGCAGTAGTACGTGAACATTGGACCAGCCACCTCGTTTTAGAGATACTCGTTCACAGGGTCTGCGTAATAATAATCTTCCCATTGTCAAAGTCGCATATCTCCATGGATTTCCCCATTTTCAGCCCATATCTTCGCTAGGGTGATACTCCAACAGTATCTTCCCCGCTTACATACTTCTGTTGCCGCATCACGTGCCCGGAACGCCACCGGGTGGCATCCAACGTCGGGGTGAACAGTGGCCATAATGTTTTGGCTTATCATTGTACGTATTAATTATTCTACAAATAGTTTTAAAAAGCGCAAGTTTATAGAAGCCCAAAAGAAGGCAGTCACAAGGGAGTCACACCTGCAGCAGACTCAATGATGTGAGTGAAATCAGACGATTACAGATCTCTCATTTTTAATCTTTGACGAAGTTAATATACAATTTTTTTCCTGACCCGTAAAGAAAAAAGAAATGGCTGTGGATCCTCGGGTATGAAGTGGAAATGTGAGTGACTGGCGGATGACAAGTCTCTTCCAAATTAATTTCGGATTTTATCAGTCTAAAAGCACTAATGAAAATAAAAGCGACTTTTTTTGTATCGAAACAATAAGGGTGGAATATAAAAACGATCCGGGAGCAGAGATGCGTACCGGCCTAAAAAAAATGATAAATCGGTGCTTTCACTGCAGTCGAGAATCAATGTCATGAAAGGGATTAATGCTTCGCCCTCCAGTGTCACTGCTTCTGACGTAAATAAATGGGTCCTATCTCGTTATTTCGGCTTCCGCTAATCTCTCGTCCCAAGAATGGCAATACAGGAGAGGTGAATGTGACCATTTTCCAATAAAAACCATTCTTTCGACAGTGACAGACTTAACATGAGATAGCTTTGTCTAAAGAATAAATGGACATTTTAAAGTAAATTCACTTTCGCAGTTTTGAGAGTATTTGTCGCTTAACTGCTGCTGTGGAGGACGAGATGCTTTAAACGTCCTCTTGTTGTTTAAATTATTTGTTGATCAAGTTCCATGGGACCGAACGAGTCTAAAGTACTTCACCATGCAATAGGTCAGTTCACAGTTTACATAAAACTGATACGGAAATAAGAAAACGGGATATATGAAAATCGTGAGATTGAAGTAAATAACATATTATGTAGAAACGTTCTCAAGTATTGCAACGAGCTATTGTGCAGAATAAAGCGGGTGTGCCAGAAGGGAATCTTTCAACTTAAGAACTGAAGCCTTGGAATTTATCACTCAATTTTTTCAGTTATGCTGCAAATAGGCACGCAGTTTAATTACAAGTTGCATGTGAGGAACGGTGTCGATAGTGCCAATTACTTCGTGAGAGTAAGGAGCTAGTTGTGATTCACAAGAACGATATTTTCTGAATATATGCTTGACATATTCTTGCTTTTCACAAATATCGTGGTGGTTTATTCCGAACATGTTGCGATTCTACTCACACGCGATGCAGTGCGACGCAAATATAACCGCGTGAACATAGTAAGAAGCAACACACAGATTACAGACTTCCTTCCCTTGCATAGAAAAAATATCAGCAAGAGAACTGAGAGGTGAAATTTTCTTTGCATTTGATACATTTACTTGGTTGTGCCGCAGCACATGTGTTTTGAAAGTATGAATCGTAATAACTCCACTCGCTATGTCTTGTAGTTAGTGGTGCGTTAAATATAAAATATTTTGGGGCCAGCAACAACGAATTAACAGAGTGTAACATCACAATTTTAGGCTTTTAGTTAGGAGAAACTATCATATTTTGTGTTTTTTCCAGGTGACTAGTATAGACAATATGCATGAATGCCACATGTGTGTTGCAAATACAATTTATCCACCGAAATAAGATACATTGCGGGAAAATATTGCTAAGGAAGTGAAATAAAGAGAAAGATCGATATAGTTATAGGAAATACGTAGCATGATTCCTATTGGAATCTATGTTCTCAGAATTTAGCAATAGCCTCTCCATAACACTCATCCCCTCTTCTAGCGTCTGTGTATGTGACGTTTTGGCTCTTATTAACAAATCCATAATGAAATGTGCTATTCATCTTTCTATTTACTCTATGTGATCCAGTAACGCTACATGGCAAAAGTCTTAGAGTGATGAATACTAGGATTCTGTAGTGCCACTACCCAGTCATTGAGGATAAATGCTAAATCTTTTGCAATAGTAACAAGAAGGAGTGAGATCACTGTATGATGTATAGGCAACAGCCAAGGTTACATGATAGGTCAATCTGTGAAATAAAAAATTATTGTATGCAGCTAAAAGTGAAGATATCTGTTGGAAGTAATCATCAGAGAACAATGGAACACCTCATAGAAAGTGTTGTGCTATTATGATACGGGGTTACGAGGCTCGAATAATTTGCACTGAAGATGGTCACACAGTGACAGAAATCGACCAGTAAAATAAAGGCCATCAATATTTACGACTGGTGCTGCCATTTATCCAAAATACGAGAGTTGAAACTTAAATAGTGGCAACTATTTATTCACAACCGATACAAAAAAGTGACGTGTCCGCACCTGTTTCTGTCCAGCGTTGTGTAGAACCCGTTGCCAGCGAAGGCGTAGTATACCGTTAGCAGAGCCTGTTCTGTTGATGGTGCGAATGGAGCGGTCTACTGCCTGTCGAATCTCTGGAACAGTTCTGAAGCGAATGCCACGAAGTGGATCCTTCATCTTCGGAATCAAATCAAAGTCACAAGGACTTAAGTCCGGGGAATATGGTGGATGGTACAGTACTTCCCAGTCCCATCGACCGAACAGAGCAGCCACAGCTTGGGCTGTATGCGCCCGCGCATTGCAAAATGATGGGTGGGTTGCGCAGAAAGTGTCGCCGCTTCTTTCGCAAAGCTGGTCGCAGGTAATGCTAGAAGAACTAACAGTAATATTGTGCATTGAAGGTCTTCCGTGGAGGAACGTAATGCCCAACGCATGTCAGCCACAGTTTGCCGACATTCGTTGAAGGATTTTACCCAGCGCGTCACTGTTCTGTACGGCACTGCCGATTCCCCGCACGCCTCTTGAAGACCTTGATGACACTGTCGTGCTGTACGACCTCTGGCACATTCAATCTTGATCCAACTCCGTTGATCCTGTTTCGAAAAGATAGTGACACCGGTACGTTAGACCGCTCGCTCACAAGTGACTGTGTTTCCCTCGATTGTGCGCACGCTGGTGACGTGGGACGGACGAGTCCTTTTGCTCGGAGCTAAGGTAGGTATGCCAACAAAGTGTGCTATCAGCGACAATAGTAGATTCCATTGCATAGTGTTGCCATTATTTAAGTTCCAACCTACGTATATTGACAATAACACGGTCGTGGTGCATGTGGTTCCCAGTGGAATTAGATATCAACTCCCCATGTTTGCCAGATTAGAGTCTGTAAAATAATTGCGTCAATAGGTGCAATATATGTGCAAGGCTGTGGTTCAGCGTCACTAGATGGTGCACACAGAAAGAAAGTGGGCTATCTGTGCTGGGTGGCCCAGTGCGAGACGGCTTGACCCAGCACAGAAAATATCCCATTATTATCTAATGAGGCAGCACAAGATAGCAGGCGAATGGCAGAAGAGACTGGCGTGGCCCTGCACCTACCAACGCGCTGGAATGAACGAGACATTTTTTTTTCCCAGTTTCGGCGCACCAGCTGGCGATGCGCTGCGCTGACAGAATCGAGGCCGCCCTGCTCTGCAATCTTTCTCAAAGGATTTTGCAGAAACTAATCGGTAAAAAAAAATGCTTTTCACGTTACCTATATGTCATCTTCATGGAGAAGTGTCCCAAATTTCGATAATCGTCATACTTACCGTGATATTCTCATTGAAGTAAGATGCTGCATGAAATTCGAAAAAATTTGCAATCGAAAATATGAGTCGGTACGATTTTGTGTTTGGTGCATTTACATCATACGTTGCTGCAAACGAAATTTAGTCAAAAGTTTGAATTTTCCTTTAGACTGGGGAGGAGGTCTGTATCTGTCTCCATTCTCAAGAAAACAGAATTTATGTAGTACCTACACTTTAAGACAGCCTGCATGCGATAGTGAAATATGCACAACATACTTCATTTCTCCTATGTCGTTCGAGATATCAGTACGAGATTTTGGCAACTTATAACATCTAAAGAGGAGACAACTTTGCTAAACAGTTGACATGCGAAACTTTCTTATCTACGGGAATACAGCAAGCTGATACAATGAGTTTTTCCGTAAGATATTGGCCATCTTGGTCGCCTGTGGCTTGTTTGATGAGACCCTTTGTTTCAAGATTCTGTTTCAGTAGTTATTGCAATGTGAGTTTGTGCAGTTTACACTGTTTTCGCAAAAAGAAGAAAAATTAAACCTGTCAGCAAGAGAAATATAGCCGTTCCTCATAACTGATGAAGCCTCTTCAAATGAAAAATGGTTAACGATTCAATCAAAATAAATCGCCAGTTCCAAGCAATTTTGGTGGAAACTTTTAACCAAACGTATTTTTAATAGAGAACGATTGGTAGGAAACTCACCAAACGATTTCTCCCTGTTTTTCATGTGAGAAATATTAAAATAATTCACAGCAAACAGAGTACCATATTTCTGTTCATATCCCCAGTCAGAGTGAACTTCTTCATCATAAGCAACTTTGAATGTCTTAGAGTATATATCTATTTTTATCTTAAAGAGTATTCTCAAACAATTAAAAAAGTTATGACTACTGCGTTTTTGTAACATTCTTATCCACAGACACACAGGCACCAACTTGGTTATTTATAGTAGAACAATACTGAATTTTTTCTGCATAGCAAAGCTGACCCAATAATACTCTCTTTGAACTCTGAAGCTGTGAACGCATTGAGGACTTGCAGAACCTTCCCAGCTCTTCGTCGATGTCAGTATCACTGTTGAATTAAGAAAATATTTATAGCAAGAAAAATCACTCCCTCACTAAGTACTGGGTTAGGAATGGATATATCGTACAGTATTTGCTGTACTTTTTCATAAATCAAATATAACTGAGGGGTAGGAAGAAAATCCTTTGTCAGTTCCAACAGAATTGGCGAATTATTTTCAGCTGAGTTACTAAACTGTTTTAGCCAAAAACAACCACTCATCAAGCTTTTCGGAAAGAAAAAGAGTTATCAAACCAGGCCAAAATGATCCATTCCTTTTGTTGCTATTTCAGAGTAATCTTTTTAAAAAGGAGCAGGTAGTGCTGAAACTTAGCAAATGATTTTCTTCCTGCACTTTCAGCCTCCTAAAACAGTAGTTCATTAAACGAGGAACTGGGGACAAATCAAATCAAGAGCTTATCATGATTTACGTCTTCGATATGCAAACAAAAGTGTAATTTCATCGCTTTTGTTGTTCGAAAAACCCATAGCAAATCTCGTATCATCACCTGTCGATGGCTTTTAAAAATTAAATTGTTTCATTACTCTATGAACGCTTGAGACTACTCATTAACGTTAAAATAGATTATAAATACATGTAACCCATCTTTAACGTATTGAAAGATACTTGTGGTGAAGCTCGCCACTTCACTCTAAATGGGAAGACGAACATGATACATTAATTTCTCAGATGAAAAACATGGAGAAAATCCGATGGTAACATTCCAGCTCAGTCATTCACTATTAAAAATACGGTGGATTATAGGTTTCCGCCAAAATTACAGCAGAATTGGCGATTTATTTTTGTCTGATTTGTTAACCATTCTTCATTTGATGAAATTTCATCAGTTATGAGAAACGGTTACATTTCTCTTGTTGGCAGGTTTAATTTTGCTTTTTCTGCCAAAATACAGCATAAACTGCAAAAATTCACCTTGCAGTAGCTATTGCGACAGGATCTTTGAACAGAGTGTCTTAGTAAACAAGTAATAGGCAACACGGTGGTAAATAACTTATGGAAAACCTTATTGTGTCGGTTTGCTGTAATATATAAAATAAGAAATTTCACCTTTATTTTCATACTAGGAAATTCTCATTTCAATATCTGTCGAAGACTCTTTAGACTTACAGTACTGGATTGAGAAAATAAAATAAAAACCATAGCTTCTGCTACATCCCCGTAAACAAGAAAGTTTCGTATGTCAATTATATAGCAAAGTAGGGCCTACTCTCCCCTTTGGATGGCATAACTTGCCAAAATCTCGTATTAATATCTCGAACAGTTTAGGAGATACGAGGTATGTTATGACTATTTCATTTTCTTGTGCGTGCGGTTGGTAGTGTAAGTGCTAAATAAATTACATTTTCTCGAGACTGGAGACTGATAGAGACCTTCTCCCGAGTTTAAAAAAATTCAATATCTTGACTTAAGTTCTTTCGCAACAACGTATTTGTAATATGCACCAAACGCAAAATCATAGTGACCCATATTTTCCATTGGAAACTATTTAGAATTTCACTTAGTGACTTAGGTAAGAATATCATAATAAGTCGACCATTAGCTTGATGGTGAGCACTTCAGCATGAAGCTGACATAGAAAGGTATACGTAACGTAAAATCAAATGTTTTTGATGATCGAGAAGCCACAAGAAAGAGACGAGAGAAATACAAGAATGAAGACTATAAACAAAGAATGACAACTGATATGATATGGCGCGTTACCTTAAAAATGACATCAAAATAAGAGAGAGAAATAAGTTAACTGAGCATGAAAAAGAAATTGCATATTGGCCCAATGTTGTTAATAACACAAAAATCTTCGATTAAAGGTTCGCATTCTCCACAAGACACTGAACTGGAGAAGAGAGACATTATTTTCCTAATTGCTGAAGGTATTACTGATTAATCTATTGATAAATTATTCCTTTTGTGATTATATTGTATATCGGTTCAGAATGAGTGTATGTGGCTGCTTCCTCAATTTTTTGGTAGATTCTTTCAAGCATCGTCATAAGAATTATACATGGTATTACGTTTTTCCATCCGTTTCTGTTATCGATCACGTGGAAATGAAACACGCGTCCTCTTCTAAAAGGAAAATGGCTGCGGTATAGCGTTTGCCTATACCATCCAAAATATGCTATTGGCTAGAGATAACGAAGTTAACGGGGAGCTGTAACTTCGGCGCCAAGAGGCTTTTACTGCTCGTTACGCACAGTGATAGCGTACTTTAATGCGCATACTGCAACCCTTAACCTAGCTCTCCTGTTTAGTATCACTGTATGTCGTCGTAATGGCTGCCAGTATCCACGTAATGGCAAATCTACTTACGCTTCAACCTAAGACAATGTGCCGCGATAGTATAAGGTATCACAATTACTATTACAAAGCTGTTAGTGACTAAAAGTTGAAGGACTTCAAAAATTGGTTTCCTATAATTAACTGTTTGAAAGAATAACTTTATGTGCTTCTGATATTTTTACAGCAAACAAGTCACTTTGAAACAAATTTATTTTTCAATTCAGTAACATAAAATGTGTATCGAAACTACTTACTCAAAGTTTGTGGTATGTTAGCAGTACAAAGCGACAAGGAAATACGTGTTGAGTAAGACGAAATATCAAGATATGATTCGTTTTTGAGTTATTACACAAAAACCATTAGTGAAATGGCACCCTACATTTGTAAATCATCTGTTACAAGTGCCTGTTTATATGACTTATGTACCATGTTATCACTTGCTAGAAACGCAAAAAACCATATCGAAGCTGTTTCTCTTGGTACTAAGCCTATTGAATGGGGTGGGGTCACGAGATTGGGTTCAAACCTTTTTGAGGCTTCTAGACACATGGCAGAAGTATCTCTGTATGTGAAATAATCGTTTCCTCTTTGGTTCATCTACACGTGAAAGTGTAACGAAATGAGTTGAGACGAACTCGCCCCATCTCACTTATCTGCATCATTGTACTTCTTCATGTCAAGTTTTTCAAAAATGTTCAAATATGTGTGAAATCTTACGGGACTTAACTTCTAAGGTCATCAGTCCCTAAACTTTACTTAACCTGAATTATCCTAAGGACAAACACACACACACCCATGCCCGAGGGAAGACTCGAACCTCCGCCGGGATCAGCAGCACAGTCCATGACTGCAGCGCCTTAGACCTCTCGGCTAATCCCGTGCGGGTCAAGTTTTTAGTACACTCTGAGTAAAGGCACGCATTTTATAGACATTACGGTTCGTGGATTGCAATACTATGTAAATAACGAATAACAACCCATCTATGCTAAAAGGTTAAAAGTAGATTACACCTGTATTGGTTCCCAGCAGCACTCATCTTTTAAAATTCATAGTACTGGCTACTAGTGCTTCATTTTGACTTTCTCTGACGTGCACTGAGGTGACAAAAGGCACGAGGTACGTCCTAATATCGTGTCGGACCCCTTTTTTACCGCCGTAATGGAGCAGCTCGCCGTGCCGCGCACTCAACCAGTAGCTGGAGGTCCTCTGCAGAAATATTGAGCCATGCTGTCTCTACAGCCGCCCATAATTGCCAAAGTGTTGCCGGTGCAGTACTTTTTGTACACACTGGCCCTTCGACTACTCCGAATGGATTCATGTCGGACAATCTGCGAGGCCAAACTACTCGCTCGAACTGTCCAGAACATTCTTCAGAGCAATCGTGAACAAGTGTAGCCAGCTCCGGTGACATGGCGCATCATCATCTACAAAAATCCCATCGTTGCTTGGGAAAATGACGCCCGTGAATGGTATCAAGTGATTTCCAAGTAGCCAGCCATCTAGAGGACCCAGTCCATTCGATGTAAACACAGCCCACACCATTGTAGATCCACCATCTGCTCTCACAGTGCCTTATTGACTATTTATTTCTAAGGCTTCGTGGGGTCTGCACAACACTCGATCCCCACCATCAGCTCTTACCAACTGAGGTAGGGAGTCATCCGACAAGGACGCGGTTTTCCAGTCCTCTAGTGTCCATCCGATATAGTCACGAGCCCAGGAGGGGCGGTGTAAGCTCGGTCATGTTGTTAGCAAAGACACTCGCGTTAGTTTGGTGCCATAGCCCTGTAACTCTAGATTTGACAACATCCCATTGGGTACGTTCGTCGTACTTCCCACACTGATTTCTGCGGTTATTTCACGTAGTGCTACATGTCTATTAGCACTAAGAATACTAAGCAGACGACGCTGCTATCGGTTGTTAAGTGAAGGCCGTCGTCCACTCCTTTGTCCGGGGTGTGAGTTAATGCCAGACATCTGGTATTCTTGGCGCACTCTTGACACTATGGATCTTTTGAATTCCCTAAGGATTTCAGAAATAGAGTGTCGCATGCGTCTAGCTCTAACCACCAATCGGCGTTCGAAGTCTGTTAATTCTCACTGTGTAGCCATAATCACGCTGGAAACATTTTCATCGCCTTACCTGAGCAGAAGTGACAGCTCCGCCATTAAATTGCCTTTTTATAGCTGGTGTACACTATACTACCGCCACCTGTGTATGTGCGAATCGCTATCCCATGGCTTTCATCACCCGAGTGCACCTCACATAGCTGTTTTCCACATCTCTTGCAGTCCGTGGCGGTGCAAATGAAAGGTGCTTTCCCCACTTTATGTACGTGGTAAATTTTAACAGGCAACTGGGATTTTACATCGATTACTGTTCAGCATTCGATAGTGTTACCTCGATTTCGGTCACCTCAATGTATACCCTCATGGTTAAATAAAATGTTTAAAATAGGTCACTGTTCTGCTGCACCTTATACACTGAAGAGCCAAAGAAACTGGTACGTCTGCAACTTTTTTTTTTTTTTTTGTATTTGTGGTAAGCCTCTATGGGACCAAACTGCTGACGTCATGGGTCCCTAGGCTTACACACTACTTAATCTAACTTAAACTAACTTACGCTAGGGACAACATACACACCCATGCCCGAGGGAGGACTCGAACCTCCGACGGGGAGAGCCACGCTTTCCGTGACAGGTCGCCTTCGAACCCGCGGCTACCCGAGCGGCTGGGATATCTGCCTAATATCATACACGGCCACCGCAGGCAGAAATGCCGCACCACGACGTGACATGGTTTCGACTAATGTCTGAGGTAGTGCTGGAGGAAATTGACACCATGAATCCTACAGGGCTGTCCATAAATCCGTCAGAGTACAAGGGGGTGCAGACCTCTTCTGAACAGCACGTCGCAAGGCATCCCAGATATGCACAATAATGTTCATGTATGGGGAGTTTGGTGGCCGTCGGAAGTGTCTGAACTCAGAACAGTGTTCCTAGAGCCACTCTGTAGCAATTATGACCTGTGAGATGTCGCATTGTCCTGCTGGAATTGCCCAAATCCGTCGGCATGCACAATGGATGAATGGATGCACGTAATCAGACAGGACGCCTACGTACACGTCAGAGTCGTATCTGGACCTATCAGGGATCCCATATCACCCCAGCTGCACACGCAACACACCGTTGCAGAGCCTCCACCAGGTTCCACCAGCTTGAACAGCCTCCTGCTGACATGCAGCGTCTATGAATTCACGAGGTTGTCTCCATACCCGTACACGTCCATCCTCTCGATACAATTTGTAACGAGACTCGTCCGATCAGGCAACATGTTGCCAGTCATCAAGAGTTCAACGTCGGCACTCTCTGGCCAACCCCCGTTGAGTCGCTTCCGGTGCTGGCAAACATCGCTCCTGCTTCCACACGTAGAGAGAAAGCATCCCAGGACATAGTAGAAAAAATTGAAGCAAACCCAAGGCTACCCATACATGCCGACATGGGAGGACCCACGAGACTCGAGTCCAGGAAACCTATCGTCTGGAGCAGAACATTGGGCACAGAGGGTCTCGATGCTGAATGGAAGAATGCATGGCAGGGTCTGAGAAGATTGGTTGGTTGGTTGGTTTGGGGGAAGAGACCAAACAGCGAGGTCATCGGTCTCATCGGATTAGGGAAGGACGGAGAAGGAAGTCGGCCGTGCCCTTTCAAAGGAACCATCCCGGCATTTGCCTGGAGTGATTTAGGGAAATCACGGAAAACCTAAATCAGGATGGCCGGACGCGGGATTGAACCGTCGTCCTCCCGAATGCGAGTCCAGTGTGCTAGCCACTGCGCCACCTCGCTCGGTATCTGAGAAGAGGCGTCGTGGAAAATCATCACCTAATGCACGACCCAACCAAAAGGGTTGAAGGCTTCAATCTCAATAGGAAACACTGGTCGGCTCTAAACAGGTTTCGCACGGGAGTTGGACGATGCAGACAGCAAACAACCAAATGGGGCTATACAGACCATTCGTGTTGTGACTGTGGCGAGGTACAAACAATGGACCATCTTCTGGTTTGTAAGATTCATGGTTTCAGAGACGGCTCTCTGATGTCGCTCCACAAGTTAACCGCCAATGCTAGGAAATGGCTCCATAACCTTAATGTTACTGTGTAATTAATTGTCCTCAATTTATGTGATGTTTGTTCCTTTTAATGTAATAATGTAGTTTCCCCGACATAATTGTAATGTAATAACTGAAATAATTTGTTTCCACATTGTAAGTTCCAAACGTTTATTGTCATCTATATTAATCTTATCTGTTCTTTGTAAAATGTGTCTGGCAGATCGAACGAGAAATATGTAAATAATGTCGGTGTTGCCAGTCCCAGGAGAGGCATAAAGCTTTGTGTCCTGCTGTCATCAAGGGTACACGAATGGGCTATTGGCTTCGAAAGCCGATGTTTCGTTGAATGGTTCGCACACTGACAGTTTTTGATGGCCTAGTATTCAAATCTGCAGCAATTTGCGGAAGGGTTGCACTCCCGTTACGTTGAACGCTTCTCTTCAGTCTTCGTTGGTCCCGTTCTTGAAGGATCTTCTTCCCGCCACAGCGATGTCGGAGATTTGATGTTTTACCGGATTCCTGATATTCATAGTACACTCGTGAAATGGTCGCAAGAAAATTCCCCATTTCATCGCTGCCTCGGAGATGCTGTGTCCCAACACTTGTAGGACGACCTTAGTACCACGTTTAAACACATTTAAATCTTGATAACCTGCCACTGTAGCAGTAGTAACCCATCTAACAACTGTGCCAGACACTTGTCGTATATAGGTGTTGCCGACAGCAGCGCAGTATTCCGCTTGTTTACATATCTCTGTTTTCAAATACCCATGCCTATATCAGTATTTTTTTTTTGCTCTTTAGTATACAATGGAGAACCTGATGATCTCAATTGCAGTTTCTTTCACATCAACCATCCTGGTAACTGAGACGTCTGTTGTAAAAGAAGGTGAAGCTCCTCAGTTTGTGGAAGTTGTGCCCGATACGCAGCTCTGATGGAGGTCGGCCCCTCATCCCCCAGTCCGCTCAGGGCCTCCTTTGGCGCGCGGCCGCAGAGCGGGCGGAGGGCCTGTGAAGCGGACGTCAGCTGCCGCCAGACGCACAGTGGCCGGAGAGTAGAGGAGCCGTGTGGGCGGGCGCGCCGATGCGGCGGCGACCGCAGCGCGCAGCTAGCCATCTCCCTCCACTAACGAGGAGACGGCGCAGGAGGCGGCCGCAGCCGCAGCCTCTGGCGCCGGCAAGTGGCTGCCGACCCCGGCTCGAGGACGTGGTCGCGGTCACCACCCGCTGCTGGCCGCGCACGAACCGGCGCAAACTGGCGTTAACATCCTCCAGCGCCAGCAACGCCACGAGCACCTAATATTCCCAAAACTAAATGGGACGCTGTAGCAAGATGGAAGCTGCAAACTAGTTGCAACACCGATGAATTTCACACAGCTGTGGCTATTGATTGGCAGGCTTTCACTTGAAGACCCTGCTGTTGGAATACACAGATCGTACGATGTCTTGATACCTGTGCGACACGGGCTACCTCTAAACTACTAGGACTGTGTGCCTGTGTAATCACAACATATGAGGGACCTTCAACAAGTAATGCAACACTTTTTTTCTGAAACAGGTTGGTTTTATTCAAGATTCCATTACACTATATTGTTCCCTACTATTTTGGCTACGAAAACTTATTTTCCAGCATAACCGTGGTTTAATGCGACTACCTTACGCTACCTTACTTGGAGGGCCTGTATGCGCGCGTGCTTCCACTCTACCAGTCGACGTCGGCGCTAACGTGTTGCTGCATGAACAACCTCACCAACATCCATGTGTTGCTTCCAGCGGGGTGCGCCCTTCATTGTGCCAAACAGAAATCAGAATGTGCGACATCTGGGTTGTAGGATGGACGAGGAAGAACATTTATAAATTGGAGTTGGAGAAGTGCAGAAAGGAAAGGGAGGGGATCATTGCAGTCAACTTGTAACACGTCCTGGGGTGCAACTTGTGGGGGACCCTTAAACTGTTCTCGCTTTGACCGTGCTCCCTGTCTACGCCACGTACCTGGTATTCGCGCGGCAGTCGTATTATTTATGCTTCACACTGATGCTGGCTTGCATGAAATTATGTATATAAATATGCAAGCGGGTTTAGGAGAGCCACTCAACACTAAACACAACACTGCCCTACCTCTGGTATGAACAGTTATATCCTGAGACGATAGAAAACTCACAGGTTGCACTGCTTACACACTAAGTCGTAAGTGTTGATGCCAGTTAACATTCTTGCTAATTTGATGTGTGGTCATAATTATCTTTCCCTTATTAACGTACAGTATTCTTGTCGATGTTAATGTCTGTCACTATTGTACTTCACGCCATCACACGTATTTCGCAGTTTAGCTCTGGCCGAACTTTCGGTGACAGATACACACGCGATGATGATGGTTGTTGTTGTGGTGGTCTTCAGTCCAAAGACTGGTTTGATGCAGCTCTCCAAGCTACTCTATCCTGTGCAAGCTTCTTCACCTCCGAGCAACTACTGCAACCTACATCCTTCTGAATCTGCTTAGTTTATTCATCTCTTAGTCTCCCTCTACGATTTTTACTCTCCACGCTTCCCTCCGTCACTAAATTGGTGATCCCTTAATGCCGCAGAACGTGTCCTACTAACCGATCCTGTCTTCTAGTCAAGTTGTGCCACAAATTCCTCTTCTCCCCGATTCTATTCAGTACCTCCTCATTAGCTACGTGATCTACCCATCTAATTTTCAGCATTTTTCTGAAGCTCCACATTTTGGAAGCTTGTATTCTCTTCTTGTCGAAACTATTTATCGTCCATGTTTCACATCCATGCATGGTTACACTCCATACAAATACTTTTAGAAAAGACTTCCTGATGATTATCTGTCCACAGTTATCACTTGGACGAGCGTACGTGTAACCAATATTTCGCGGGTGATTATTGATGATGTAGAAGCCGAATGGTCAAAGGAAAGTTCTTACACTCATCACGTACACAGAGATATATGGTATCACTCCTTCTTGACACTTGTTATAATATAAGACTGTTCATAAAAGTCAATTTACAGTCAAAGTTCTCACTTGTACGAGCGTGCGCCTAACTGTCGCGGCGCGGCTCATTGTTGATGATGCGAAAACGCGATGACCAAACGCTTGTTCTCGGGCTCACAACAAGACACTGGCACTTGATTGCTATCCATTGTGATACTGATTCACATTAGTTTCATTATGGGAAGCCAAACAGGACGCGGTTGATTGATGTTCTACGGTACGACACGCAAACGGGTGGAGAATCAAATACGTTACCGGCGGCACTGCTCATACTTAATTACTTCTTTAGGTACTTTTCACTGAATCCCCTTACATATCTCATTACTTCACAATAACAGTACTTGCAGCCACACTTGAACTTCCATAATAATGCGTTTCCAAGCAGAGCTACCCACAACACAACACAACAAAAGTTCCGTCTCCCGTGCTCGACTCTGCACTGCAGCCGCTCGCAAAGATACTCCGCAACCAAGCCAACGATATGACAATACGCTTACAGACTGCGTCGGGACACTACGCGGAATCATCAGCGACGAGTGAAAATGTGTACCGCACTGGGAATCGAACCTGGGATCTAGGCAGGTGCGTTAACCACAGCGCCATCCGGGGGACACAGTGCTGTCACTGCCAGACCTCACTGCCAGACCACATTCCCGCTTGCCCGCAGCCACTGTCCATTTGCTCCAGGTTCGCTCCCTGAGATTTCCCCAGGAGGTGAAACAGCTGCGGATTCTGTGTGGTGTCTGTTTCTTCTGACATATCCGAATGGTCCAGCTTATATTTTCACTCGTCGCCATTCCTTCTGCTTAATGTCCCAATGCTTCTGACAACAGAGATCCCTCCCTTCCTTTTCTATTCCCCCCTTCTCTACATTCAGTTTACACATAAAGTGTAACAGCTGCGAATGAACAGACACCACGCATTCATCTAATACGAGGAAGTTTTGTGAGGCCGTGCGTTGTCACGGAGAAGAAGAAGTTGCATTTTCGTGGCGGGGTACAGGCTGGAGTCCTTTCTTCAGTATCCTGAGGGTAGTGCAACACACTTTAGAGTTGATCGTTGCACCCTGAGGGAGGCCATCGAACAGAATAATCCCTTCAGAGTTCCAGAAAACTGTAGGTATGACCTTACAGGTTGAGGGTGCGGCTTTTAATTGTTCTTCGAAAGAGAAGTGTTCTTGCGCAGGCGGCTGTTGTGGCCGAGCGGTTCTAGGCGCTTCATTCTAGAACCACGCGACTGCTTCGATCGCGGGTCCGAATCCTGCTTCGGCCATGGATGTGTGTGATATCCTTAGGTCAGTTAGGTTTAAGTAGTTCTAAGTTCTAGGGGACTAATGACCTCAGATGTTAAGTGCTATAGTGCTCAGAGCCATTTGAACCACTTTTTTGTTCTTGCGCAACCCCATGGACTGCTGTTTAGTTTCCAGTTCGAAATGATAAACCTCGCGTGCGACGATGTTCGACAAAAAACCGTAGCGATCATCCTCGTAATTCCCAATTAATTCCACACAGATGATCTTTACGATCTTCTCTTAGACAGCGTGGAGCCCAGCGAACACACACCTTTGAATACCACAAACTGTAGACGAGTGTCAGCCCTACCAAGAGAAATTTCTAGTTCTGCGATGAGGTTTTTTATTGCGGTCCGCCGATAACCTCGAGTGAGAGTGTCTGCACGTCGCGACACTGCACGAGTCAGAGCTATGTACGGCCGGCAGGCACTGGGAAAATCGGGTGGGTTAACGCGACCTTGTTGTTCTGTTACTTGTTATCTCTTAGGCATTTTATTTCCATGGGTAGATGGCCAAAGATATTTACAGCTGCATATTTCTCCCCTTTTTGTGCAAATATTAGTTTCATTAGAAGATAAACAGATCAGTTTCCCATCTAGTGTTCTGAATATCTCCGTCACTCATAACTTAGATGGATCATTGGTAACAAATTACGTAAGTGAATATATGGACTATGAGGCTTTGGTTAATATTCCCAGCTGCTTAAACAAATGCCTACAGAATGTAGGCTTGTGAATTCCAAACTTAATTGTAATTACTTTCTTTGTGCAATTAATACGTTGTGCCTGAGTGAGAAGTGATTCCAGAATACCATCCCACAAGACATCTGTGAATAAAAATTTGTAAAATATGCTGACTTACTGACTTCTTTATCTCCAAAACTGGTCAATATTATTATGGAAAAAGTAAGCAAACCTGAATGCTTTAGCAGGTCTACTGCGTGGTTTTTCCAGTTCAGGTTTTCATTAATATGCGCACCTAAGAACATACAGTGTTCTATCCAGTTTATTAATTCTTGTCAGCATACAAGGTTAATATGAGGAGGGTGGGGGGATATTTCAGAAGCACGAAAGTGAATTAAGTGCGTTTTTAAAGTTCAAAAACTGGCCCATGTGTGCAAAAACATCCAGCAACTTTCACAAAAACATAATTTTGTATTCTCTCTCTTGATGCAAACAGGACCAATTACTGCCTCCTAATGCAAATAATACGGCAGATCATCAACAAAAAAGCAAGAATAGTAGTGGGCCAATCATAGAACCCTACGGGATTCCCACTGTAAGTTCTCCCCAGGCAAATGATATAGCGATCCCTCTTTGTGTTACTCGAAGCAGTTTAGACGTCATACCAATTTTTGTATCAGATGTAGTAATTATATTGCTTCCAACATATCCAATTATATGTTATTAAGGGGACCTGGACGTGAAATGACTGAAATTTTCGAAAACATTTTTTTGTCACCATCTGAAAGACAATTTTATCCCGTTTCAAAAAATTTATTTTTTGTCTACTTTTCAGTTGTTGATTTGGTCTTGAACGCTCTTTGAACAAATCTCTGCAAACCAGCCACGCTCAGCCGACAGGCAAGGAACATCACCATAAACAATTCTTACCTGCCACAGTCATGGAAACAATAAAGCCAATATACAGGGACCCCGTAGATACAAAATTACTTAGCAAACGTCTACATGGCCATGCACAAAACCCTAATAAGAGTTTCACCAGCTGCATGTGGCAACGAGCACTAAAAACAGTGTTTGTTGCATGGACAGTACTCAATAGGGATGTGATGGATGCTGACATCTGTTTCAATGATGGTGTAATCAGCAGGACAAAAGTAATGGACAAATTAGGCATCCAGCCAGGAAATAATATGATAGCTGCTCTGAGTGCCATAGATCGTCAGCGATTAGTTGAAGCTGAAAGGGCTGTGGAAGCCATCACTAAAGAGTCCAGAGTAAGGAAAAGGTTACTGAGGAAGTCTACAGAGGATAAAGAAGCAGCTGGCCAGCACGATTATGCTGCTGGAATGTTCTGAAAGAGGCTTACGGTGAGTCAAAAAGACTGTGAACATCCTTTTGCCATTTTCTCGAAACTACATTTTCAGAACATTACGTATAGTCGTGCTCAAAAGTATCCGAACGACCTGAATTGCATTTCGCAGCTGTCTAGAAGGTCCTCTAATCGCCCCTCGGTACAGTCGTTTGACTATTGAAAATTGTCCCACCACTAGAAAACAACTGCTCTGTATCGCAATAACTCAAGATGTAAAGTAATACCAAGGTACTACAAATATCAGGGAACATCTTATCACAGATAAGACGGTCCTTAAGGCTTGTAAGCTCACATTTATTACAATAAATGACATACCTGAAATGTTACCACTCTTATTATTACGTCAGACAGGTAATTCATGTAGTAAGTTAGTCGTATTCACGATTTCCTCTTCAAAGTAACATACCGTACTTATTATTTAACACAAAATGACATTAAAAATTTAAGTTATTCACGAGCAGCTATCTGAGAATATGTATGAACTTCAAATGACACGACAAACCATCTCATTCTGCATATGGATTCAAACCCAGGTCATGCAGGCTAAGCAGACTTCGCAGCTGACGGAAACTAACGGTCATTCCTGACTAGGCATCCAGAGAGTGATATACCTCGATTTTAGACAGTATCAGTTAACAAATATCAACTTTAAATTACATAACGTAAACATTTTTAACGGACGCGAATTCCTACCCAGCATCTATTGTCCTTGTTAACGAACTACGAGAGATGCTAAATATTGCTTCTGCACAAGTAACTTACTTGAAATGCCGTGAGGTAAAGCTTTGTGTTGGACAGGGATTCGGACCCAGAACCGAATTGGATTGTCATCGAAGCACAATCAATTGTGACATATCGGATTTTCTCGGCAGTAGCTAGATGTTTTAATTGAAATGACGAGACGAAACATTAATTTTTTCTTTCCCAGGACTCTAACCTGGCACCTATCGCTGTTATATTCTAGAGAAAACTAACTTTAAAAATGGGTTTGTTACACCAGCAGCGACATGTGAGCATGCTTGAACTATAAATAATATAACGAAGAGTTCAGTGCTGACTGGGAATCGAATCCCACACATATCATTGTTGACTGCACACGAAGAGACGTCAGGTACCGAAGTTTTCTCCACCAGCATCTCGGAATAACATCCTTGAACTAACAGTGATCTCACAAACAATTCTGTGTCTCACTGGGACTCAAAAACGTAAGATATCGTTAGTGTTGAGAACGAATAAAAATACATTAAAATCAAAATTATTATCCACCAGCAGATAGGTGTTCTCATGCTAGAGCTTGATAATACATAATGAAAGCTTTAGTGCTGGGCCGGGATTCGAGCCCATTCACGTGCAATATGTGGAGATATTGAGGAATCTGCAGTTTTGAACAAACAACAAATTGCAGTCGAGCTGTATTGTCACGAAGGGACCAAATTCCGCGTTAAGGGCGGTCTGAGTTGCATTCCCAGTTCAGAACCAATTTTATCGACATACAGGAGCTCAAATAAAAGATGGAATAAGTGTCCCGTGACCCTACATAGCGTTTCTTCCGTCACTAGTAATAAATAACTAGTACAAAAAAGGTTACTGCTGATAGAGTTTCTATGTGTCGCGACTCCTGACTGTATTGTGGTTCCACCTAACGTCTACTTGGTAGAGAAGGAATATCATGTTTAACTTGACTATCAGACCACAATGCCATTATACCTTCTTCACTTGGCGCAGCCAGAAGAGAACAGAATCTGTCTCTCCTTATCAAAAATCATCAGCAGAAGTTGGAATCGAACCCAGACCACAAGTATATGAACCTGGCGTCAACCCAAGAGACCACCAAATTCTCAACTCTATCACTAATTTTTCTATCATAACAGTGTTGCACCACACTGGATGAGAATTCTGACACACAGGCTCCCTGTAGCGGTTTGCAGCATGTTCAGTACATTCATTTACTTGGTTGACCGAATCGCCACGAACTAGCTGCCTCGGCTATCCAGTGCATACATTCGACTCTATTTTGTAATTACCTAAATAAAATCACGTAACTGACACCTACACAGAAGTGCCAACAGTGTAGGATGCAGAAATTTAAATAGTAAGTGTTCCTTTCCACTTGAGCTGCTCTATTGAGCAATCTGTTTATTGAAAACGTCGTGCAGTGCAAAATAAAAGCTGTAACTCACTGCCTCTCAGAAGTCTAGATCCGGCCATATGCATTATCTCACAGCACTGTGCAATGCTGAAGTTCCGGAGAAATTGTTGGTGACTTCTGGAGGTGTTGTGGCTACGTGTCAGCTAGTAGCGTAATGGTAAGCGTCGTCCTGCGTTGATAAGACGTCGCGAGTTCGGGTACATTCGCTGCTACATTCTTTTAAAACGCAGTACTGCTGTCTGCTGAAGTTATCGATATAATGGAACTTTGAACATAATTCCCTTCACTTCTCAACCCAAAATAGTCGCATGTGGAAAAAGGGCTAACTTATCCGACATTTTGTTCTGTTCAGGTGTAATGGATGGCCAGGCTGCAGATGCATCTCGAAACTTTTGTATTATTTATGGGGATACCGCATTGTGCCAAAATACAAGTATTTTATACATTAGCTGTCGTGTGGCAGTGGCATTTTATTCTTCATCAAACCTTGTTTGACAGCTTTAACTCAGAACAAGTTTTCTACATGCATGTAATCAATAAACTGCATGTGCATTGTCAGGCTGTTATAGACATCAGAGAATTCGCATATATCGTTGATGATTAATTTCTCTCTCATGTTAACTAATGTTTCAACAATAGTAAAAGAAACCTTACAAAAACTGTGCACTGTATTATAAGAAATGATATAAATCTACCCACGATAACCTTACGACGAAAGTCTGTTTCAATAAAACTGAGTACCTGTACACAAGCGTGCCTCAATTGGCACGAATTAGTAAAATACTAATCACTTAGATTTCGACTGGGTCTGTGTTCGATTCGTATGCTGTGTCATACTCAAGCGGTATGCAAATGTGGCATTTCATAAATAAAGTTATATATTCCTAGAAACCCAAAATTTGCTTGTCAGCAGCGGAAAGAGGCGTTACCTGTTGTGCTGCATCGTAAGTTTTTCAGCATTGCACTATGACGCGAAAGTATTTTCTTGCGATTTACTTATCGATGTGTGATCTGACTGCTTCTAGCAGCAGGGATGAAAACATTACTGTCAGCAAGACTGGAAACGAAATCCATAACAGACGCGTTCTCACAGGTTAGCACGTTCCCACATGGCTAGGGAAGATGCATGCATCTGTTTCCTCTCATGAGACCAATAGTGGCTAGAAATCGAAAACCGCTACTTAAAGGACGAGATTAGATGCGATTTTCACGTGCAGTGGCGTTCCTGGGCTGAAAACCGTAAATTTACAATCTTTTGTTACAGCTCAATCGATAATAACTCAGATCATTCAACCGGGACTCCTATCAAGACTCTTTTATCCCTGTTAACTAACCACGAAAGATGTCTGATATACCTCCATTCAGAAGTAACAAAGTGTGTATGCGTTTAAAGATGAAGCGCATGATGTGAAGTTCTATGATGGAGATAAGAACCCAACACGTAATCGGATTGTTGAGTAAGTAAAATCAAATGTTACGTATCGGTTTTTCTTACCAGCTGCTAGGTGTTCGAAAATAAAATAAGGATAAATATTTTTGTGCCTGAGCGACAATCGAACCGCACCCCTATAGTTCTTCTTAATCGTCCACGAATATAGCTAAAGTATCGATT
The DNA here is from genome assembly GCF_023864345.2 of Schistocerca serialis cubense. Lineage (NCBI taxonomy): Eukaryota > Metazoa > Arthropoda > Insecta > Orthoptera > Acrididae > Schistocerca > Schistocerca serialis. Next base: position 937,345,514 of record NC_064639.1, on the reverse strand, counting down.
GCTTTCTCACCAACAGTAAGAGGTGTGCGTGTTTGACCAGAAATTGTTGGTAACAGATGAGCAGACATTAAAAATGTAGGTTAATTTTCACTAGCAGGCAGGTGTGCACGTGACCGAGCTTGAAACGAAATTATGAATATTTTTTGTACTGGATCAGGCATCGGACCTTTCGAGGAGACCTAGAGAAGATTGCAGTCTTGGAAAAAGGAACGAAATGATTGAACTATACTGTTTCGAGAGATTCAGATCCTCGAAAGAGGAGATCCGAATTCGAATCACAGTCCAGCACCAAATTTTTCAACGTTTCTAGTTCAATCAAGTACAAGTAAAATAAGAGCCCTGTTCCTTTAAATGGCTATCGGTTCATCAAATAAAATAAAATTTTCTAATGTAACTAAGTTTAGGTGCTGGCGACAGTATTTCTGTTTACCATGACCTCCGCCTATGTCATTTCCCAACGTAAACCGGCTCTGCCTAGTTAGTAATGAAGGAACGTGATGTTTAATGCGGATTCTGGATTATAATAGCTTTCTCCTGAGGTTACCAGAGGTAAAGTAAATCTGTTTGTGCCTCTTAAATGTAAATGCCTGAACCCCGCATTGCACTTGTGACCGTTCGTTCCACCAGACCATTGTGGCCACATTTCCCAACCCCAGGAGTGTGCTGTAACGGATCATGTGCTCAGCTTACAAAATTAGTCACGGTGGAAAAAATGCGAGTCTATTAAATGGTGCCGGCCGAAGTGGCCGTGCGGTTAAAGGCGCTGCAGTCTGGAACCGCAGGACCGCTACGGTCGCAGGTTCGAATCCTGCCTCGGGCATGGATGTTTGTGATGTCCTTAGGTTTAGCTAGTTCTAAGTTCTAGGGGACTAATGACCTCAGAAGTTGAGTCCCATAGTGCTCAGAGCCATTTGAACCATTTTTTATTAAATGGTTAAGTACAGGGCGTTTCAAAAATGACCGGTATATTCGAAACGGCAATAAAAACTAAACAAGCAGCGATAGAAATACACCGTTTGTTGCAATATGCTTGGGACAAAAGTACATTTTCAGGCGGACAAACTTTCGAAATTACAGTAGTTACAATTTTCAACAACAGATGGCGCTGCGGTCTGGGAAACTATAGTACGATATTTTCCACATATCCACCATGCGTAGCAATAATATGGCGTAGTCTCTGAATGAAATTACCCGAAACCTTTGACAACGTGTCTGGCGGAATGGCTTCACATGCAGATGAGATGTACTGCTTCAGCTGTTCAATTGTTTCTGGATTCTGGCGGTACACCTGGTCTTTCAAGTGTCCCCACAGGAAGAAGTCACAGGGGTTCATGTCTGGCGAATAGGGAGGCCAATCCACGCCGCCTCCTGTATGTTTCGGATAGCCCAAAGCAATCACACGATCATCGAAATATTCATTCAGGAAATTAAAGACGTCGGCCGTGCGATGTGGCCGGGCACCATCTTGCATAAACCACGAGGTGTTCGCAGTGTCGTCTAAGGCAGTTTGTACCGCCACAAATTCACGAAGAATGTCCAGATAGCGTGATGCAGTAATCGTTTCGGATCTGAAAAATGGGCCAATGATTCCTTTGGAAGAAATGGCGGCCCAGACCAGTACTTTTTGAGGATGCAGGGACGATGGGACTGCAACATGGGGCTTTTCGGTTCCCCATATGCGCCAGTTCTGTTTATTGACGAAGCCCTCCAGGTAAAAATAAGCTTCGTCAGTAAACCAAATGCTGCCCACATGCATATCGCCGTCATCAATCCTGTGCACTATATCGTTAGCGAATGTCTCTCGTGCAGCAATGGTAGTGGCGCTGAGGGGTTGCCGCGTTTGAATTTTGTATGGATAGAGGTGTAAACTCTGGCGCATGAGACGATACGTGGACGTTGGCGTCATTTGGACCGCAGCTGCAACACGGCGAACGGAAACCCGAGGCCGCTGTTGGATCACCTGCTGCACTAGCTGCGCGTTGCCCTCTGTGGTTGCCATACACGGTCGCCCTACCTTTCCAGCACGTTCATCCGTCACGTTCCCAGTCCGTTGAAATTTTTCAAACAGATTCTTTATTGTATCGCTTTTCGGTCCTTTGGTTACATTAAACCTCCGTTGAAAACTTCGTCTTGTTGCAACAACACTGTGTTCTAGGCGGTGGAATTCCAACACCAGAAAAATCCTCTGTTCTAAGGAATAAACCATGTTGTCCACAGCACACGTGCACGTTGTGAACAGCACACGCTTACAGCAGAAAGACGACGTACAGAATGGCGCACCCACAGACTGCGTTGTCTTCTATATCTTTCACATCACTTGCAGCGCCATCTGTTGTTGACAATTGTAACTGCTGTAATTTCGAAAGTTTGTCCGCCTGAAAATGTACTGTTGTCCCAAGCATATTGCAACAAACGGTGTAATTCTATCGCTGCTCGTTTACTTTTTATTGCCGTTTCAAATATACCGGTCATTTTTGAAACACCCTGTACTTTCCAAAGCAGTGGGCTGTTGTTGACGCTTTCGACTAGTTGCGATGGGGCGCCAGCAAGTTGGCTCCGGAAACCTCTGACACATACGGCATTCTGAACCGGTCTCACAAGAAATCTTTTGCAAAAATGTTATTGGACGGAACTGTTATCACCGGTTGTCAGGAAGTGAAATACATTGTAGCTATGGAAGCATTACACTAAAGACTTCAGCATTCAGACGAAACGTGTTATAAGAATGTCGGCTCAACCGGTTTCGAAAGTGAATCATTGCTTTCAGACGATCTACTGTTTACCTATAGACGACGAGCGCAAACGTAGCAGAGCACCTCGATCAGAAGACAAGACTTCCCCCAAAAACTGACGCAGCCTACAGTGTTCAAGATCGCGCTGATAGCCGGACTTGGAGAATTAGCTTATTTATCCCACGTTGTAATCTTCGGGGCCTTAGACTCTGCGGCATTCGGCCGCCGGCCGTGTTTTCTGTCCATTTAACATCCTCATGATTCTCTCGTATGTCCACTCCTGCAGTCCTGCAGACAACAATCAACACGAGTACCTCTACATATGCGGGTTATCTTTCGAAGTAGACCGAAAAAATATTGTTTCACCCTTCACGGATAACACCGCCAACATCTCCGCCACACCTCGGCTATTATAAGCGACAGCTTCCACCATCAGCAATATTAGTCGGACATATCACAATATTGTCATTAACTGCAGTCACATCAAAGAATGTTTACGGTAAAGCTATCGATCCCACGCACTGCTGTAATATATGGCCCTTGTGAACATTATCTTATGATGAAATCGCAATTAAAATCGATCAGAGCCAGTGGACTTCGCTCGAGCATTGTTCCTTCCTCCGTCGAGGCGCGGGACAGCCACAGCCGAGAAATGAGGTTTTGCGAGCTGCAATCACCTGGAGTGCTAGGGAAATAGCATCGCGGCAGTGGAACTAACCAAATATGCACTCGTTGTGTCTTGGGAGTAATCGCACAGCTAGTGGCAGAGACCACCTGTGGAATAATCGAGAGTACGCCCACGTCAGCACCAACGACGTCTGTCGCCTGTGATGGAAGATAATTCGAAGCGCCTTCTGGAGAGTATGGGCGAAATAGTGAAGTCACGTAGCACAGTCCCTAAGGGGTCAGCACAGTTGTCGATTCGCTCCAATAGTCCAAGCAAATCGTGATTTTATCTCGAAAGTTTTTAAGAAATTCTGAAAATTTGCTCGTTAATGGTTTACGGGAGGTAATTGCTAAGCTGTTACTTTGCTGTCGCAGATGAACCCCGAAAATCTAAAACAAGTTCCTAAAACCACAAAAAGGTTGGTTATTTTCGATGTTTTATTCCACAAAACGGAATTTTTGGAGGAACATCATACTAAATTACGAGTTACTATCTGCTCTGAAACAGTCATCCTACTTTCTGTCCACTGTTTTCGTGCAAGCTCTTATGATATGACAATAATCGGCGTTTCGTTGCTTCATGTTGCTGAATAACTTTCAACTGTTATCACAGCCTCTGTTACTTATATATCGAAACATTTGTCTTAACTTGTTACTGACCATACTCTTTCATTGCGTGTTAGCTGTCATACCTTATTAGTATTTCTTTTTCCAGCTCATATCTTATTTTTATGAACCAAGCCTTTCTCGATTTCCGTTTACAAGAAAAGTTTTTCTTTTTCCATATTATATATCATAGTTTCTTGTAGATTGAAGTGAATGTAATCAGTAGTTCTCATCTTGGATTTCTTGTTCAGCACGCAATGTTTTTAATATACTCTTTCATGATATTATCTTTTGTGTCTTAAGCAATCCCTTTGTTGGATCCTGCCCATCCGTGTAATACAGGGTGCCTAGGAAGTTGCTTTATTTGGATAGCTAAACAATAATTCAAGAAAATATTATTTATGGAGTTCCTTACATTAAGTTAAATTGACAATACCTAACTGTGCCTCCTTACACTGATGAGTCGCAAGCAAATGGCGACATGCAAATAATCAGTGTCCTTCGATATATACAATTTCTATGCAAGCACTTAATATACTTCACAGGTCACGGCTAAATCGTTTGGATCATGCCTCGTCTTCTAGTGCCGCCGAGGCTAGCTGGAGCGGCGCTTATATTCTCTTCGTATAGGTGCCGCTCCTGTCGTGGTGTCGTCCTAGTCAGCGTTCTACTGGCTGACGTCGTCTCACAGCCTTCTCTACAGTTTCGTTCGGGCCGACGTGGTGGCGCTTGATGTTAACGCCGGAACACCTTGATAAACATTGACACGCACATAAATATGTATGCGATGCAAAACTTAACCTTTGTATTTCTAGTGAAAGGACTTCCAAGTCTTGATATTATTCCTGTTGGAAAAGCAACAGAAATAATTAATGTAGTATTTATACAGGCATATAGAATTTCATGTAAACGCTTTGAGGACGCAGTCAATGTTTCAACTGCAAATTGTATTAATCGTAAAGAAAAATATCATTGCTACTAACTCACCGCTGGTATTGTTTTATTTTGATACCGTTAGAGGTAATTACATCTCCATTATTTAACAATAACAAAATACATGTGCTGTTGGCTACTGCATCTAAATTTTCTGACCTGCAAGCGCTTGCTATGTTTCTTCCGCCCTAGCCTATAGCTCAGACAGTAATTTTCTTTTAATGCGTGAATCACTATGTTGATATAGTTATAATCATTTGCCAGAATGCCTGTTGATAAGCATCTTTCTATTGTAGTCAGTTTTATGAACTGTGGCCAGGATTTTCAAAGCGTAAGTTTTCTTTCTCCACAGCTTGCAAGATTCTAGACAAAGATGAGTTATATCAAACCAGTGAGTGGTAGCAAATACCCCATTACAATACACGAAGTAGCAGTGAAATATCTACATCCACAAGCCGCTTCTCAGTGGGAATTACTAGTACCACGATCTTTCCCTCCTCCGTTGTTTCATGGCACGTTTGATGAAAGAATCAGTCAAGTTCGTCCGAGCGTCATATCTCCACTTGTTCTTAGTTATGAGTCTATACAGTTGTTGGTTGCTTCCACCTATATTAGTAGTAGAAGCTGAAGTCCTGTAATTCTCTGAACGGTATTGATACGGCAACGTCAACTTACCTTTCGAAATGCTCGAGACATTTTCTCGAAACACTACCTCCACCTACTAATTCACAACGACATCTTCCCATCCACATTCCCTATCCATTCACTGCACACCGGAAAGATATTTGACTGTAAGCCTCACAAGATAAATATGAAAGGACGCTTGTTTCTTCTTGCAACGAACTGAGTCAGAATTTTAATAGCATTCTTTTCCGAATATACAGCACCTTTTATGTAGTATCTGCAATTGACCTCAGACTGACAATATTGACTAAAAGTTCACTAAGTTTAAGAGTAAGGTACACTACGCTTGTGTGAGGGATGGCAAAAACTGACCTTCGTTCAAGAGCGCGTTAGAACGCTACCCCAAAAGCAAAAAGTGATTGATCACATGTTTAAAAGTAGCGTATTCTTTATTGACAACGAAATCTCGGCTAATGCCAAAATTAGTGTAAACAGAGCCACGTGTGAAGCATTCAACGAATTCGAAATTTCTGTCCCGTGCAGCGACCTCACAGAAATTCCTAGAGGCAGTGGTCTGAAATCTGTAAATAAATTAAAGCTGCGGGCGGATCAATCATACTGGAAACGAAAAGGGAGGCTGACAGAGAATAGACGTAAATACTAAATTCCGTTTTCTGAAATTCTTCCAGTGACAAAGATCCTACTGCAAGTTCGTTCTTTGAAGTGGGCGAACACGACAATGATATATCGAAATGAGCGATTGCGGGATGGAAAACCAACTAAAATCACTCAACAGCGGAAAGGTGACTGGTCGTGACGCTATACATAAACGATTCTACATAAAGTATGCGAGAGAACTTGCTCCTCTTGTAACACCTTTCTATCGTCAGCCACAAGTGATAAGTAAAACACGAAGGTCATTCCTTTTCTCAGGGAAGTCGTCGAATAAATGCTCGCAACTATAGTCGTACATCGCTGATGACAGTCTGTAGTAACAGTTTATAAAACGTTTCATCCTCACATTTACTCTGCAAACAACAGTCGCATAGATCTCATTTCGATATGTTCGTCCACGAGAAACAGAAGGCAGAAGTTACCGGCTCCCAGGTTGGTGCCGTGTTTCTTGAGAGCCAGAATGCGTTCGATACAGTTCTGCACTGTCGTTTAATGAATGAGATCCGAGGGTTCGGTACATTAGCCCAGACTTGTGATTGCGTTAAACACTTCCCAGAAGATATAAAATGCCAAGTACTTCTTAACGGAGAGAAATCTTCAGATGTCCATGGTCTCAGCAAAAATATGGAAACACGAAAAACACACCACATTATCGTGTCTTATAAGGCGCAGGAATACCGTTGGCATTAAACCACAGGTACAAAGAAGGCAACTGCGAAGAAACCATGGGTATAAGAAATACGTCAGTTGATGGACGAAAGAAGTACAAAAATGCTCAGATAAATTTAGGAACACAAAGATACAAGTCACATAGGAATGAAATAAATAGTATGTGCAAGGAAGCTAAGGCTAAATGTCTTCATGAAAAATGTGAAGAAATGGGAAAAGAAATGATTGTCGAAAGGACTGACTCAGCATACGGAAAAGTCATAACAACCTCCGATGAAATTAAGAGCAAGAGTGGTAACATTAAGAGTGCAGTGGGAATTCCATTGTTAAATGCAGAGCAGAGAGTGAAAGGTTGGAAAGAGTACATTGAAGGTTTGTGTGAGGAGGAAGACTTGTTTGAAGACGTGATACAAAAATAAATATATGTCAAATAGAAGATATGTAGGGCACTGTATTAGGATCAGAATTTAAAAGTGCTTTGGAGGACTTAAGATCGAAAAAAGGCAGAAGGGATGGACAACATTCCATCAGTGGGGGAAGTGGCAACAAAACGTCTATTGATGTTGGTGAGTAGACTGTATGAGTCTGGCGTTGCACAATTTGACTTTCGAAAAAACATCATCCACAAAATTCCAAAGATTGCAAGACCGTATACAGAAGAATTCAAAAGAAAATCGAGTCTGTGCTGGATGACGATCAGTTTGGATTTACGAAAACTAAGGGCACTAGACTGGTAATTATGACGTTGCGGTTGACAGTGGAAGCAAGACTAAAGAAAAACAAAGACATATTTATAGGATTTGTCGACCTGGGAAAAGCGTTCGAAGTGTCAGATGGTGCAATATGTTCGAAATTCTGATAATACCAGGCATAAGCTATATGGGAAGATGTACAATATGTAGAAGAACAGTAATTGTGGAAGACTGAGTACGAAGGGTGTAAGACAGCAATGTAGTCTTTCGCCTATCTGTACATCGAAGAAGCAATGCCAGAAATAAAAGAAAAGTACAACAGTGGGAGTAAAATTAAAGGTGAAAGGATATCAATGACAAGATTCGCAGTTGACATTGCCATCCACAGTGAAAGTGGAGAAAAACTACAGGATTTGCTGAATGGAATGAACAGTCCACTCAGTACAGACTTTTGTGGCGTGGCAAGACAGCCACGCCACGGAAGTAGCCGAAAGGCACGCGTTTAGTTCACGCAGGCAAGAGATAGGTCTGTAACAGGATACGTAATGAATGTTATAAAGAAAAGTACGTAGCTTCTGGAATACTTAACTTTAATCCATCCTTGGTACATTGCTATTGACGATATAAGTGAGACTCCATAGATACATGCAATGTTACTAATGGCGCCTTGCTAGGTCGTAGCCATTGACTTAGATGAAGGCTATTCTAACTATCTGCTCTGCAAATGAGCGAGGCTTCGTCAGTGTGCATCGCTAGCTACGTCGTCCGTACAACTGGGGCGAGTGCTAGTCCGTATCTCAAGACCTGCCTTGTGGTGGCGCTCGGTCTGCGATCACACAGTGGCGACACGCGGGTCCGACATGTACTAATGGACCGCGGCCGATTTAAAACTACCACCTAGCAAGTGTGGTGTCTGGCGGTGACACCACACAGACTATGGACTGAGAGTAATTCGAAGAAAGGAGAAAGGAGAAGTAGCAGAAATGAGAACAGTGAGGAACTTAACATAAGGATTGGTGATCACAAAGTATACGTAATTAAGGAATTCTGCTACCTAGGCAGCAAAGTAAGTCCCGATGGTCGCATCAAGGGGGACATAAAAATCAAAGTCATTCCTGGCCAAGAGAGGTCTACTATTATCAAAGATAGGACTTAAACTGAGTAAGAAACTTCTGAGAATGCACGCTTGGAGCACAGCATTGCATGGTAGTGAAACATGGACTGTGGGAAAACTGGAACAGGAGAGAATCGAGGCATCTGAGATGTGGTGCTGCCGCCGAGTGACGTGGTTCTCCGAGAATCGGCGAGGAAAGGAATATATGGAAAACACTGACAAGAAGAAGGGACAATATGATAGGACATTTGCTAAACATCAGGCAATAACTTCCATAGGAAGCTGTAGAGGGCAAAAACAGTAGAGGAAGACAGAGATTGGAATACATCGACCAAATAATTAAGGATGTAGATTGCATGTGCTGTTCTGAGATGAAGTGGTTGGCAGAAGACTGATGATTCAAAAAGATGAGTATTAAGTAGAACGAAGAGGTTAATGTTGCGAAATCGAATTAAGTCAGGTGATGGTGACGTAATTAGTTTAGGAAGTAAGACACTAAAATTAGTACGCGATTTCTGCTATTTGGGAGGCAGATAAACCGATGATGATCAAAGTAGTAAGGATAAAAAATGCGCACTGGGAGTAACAAGAAGTGCAGTTCTAAAAGTGAGGGCTATGTTAAGATCCAATATAAAGTTGAGTGTTAGAAAGTCCTTTCTGAAGCTAGTTCTCTGGAGAGTAGTCTATTGGAGTGAAATATGGACGATAAGCAGTTTCGAAGAGAGTGGAAGCTTTCAAAATGTTGTCAACAGAATAATGTCGAAGATTATATAGGTACTTCGAATAACGAATCAGGAGGGCTAGGGTTAAAAGAAATTTATGCCGGAGATTGATGTGAAAGAAGGCACCTGATGATAGGAAATCAATGAATTGTCAATTTGGTAGTAGTAAGAAGTTTAAAAGCCGTAGAGTGTGAGCAAGACTTGAATAAAGTAAGAAGATATAAAAGGGTGTATTCCCTGGTAGTTACGCAGAGATGAAGAGACTAGCACAGAATAGACTAGCTTGGAGGACTGCGTTAGACTAACGACTACAACATTGAGTAGTTCCTAGAAGGGTCAATAAATACGTAATGGTAGGAGCGGATGTATTAGATGACGATCAGTTTGGGTTTAGGAAAGGTAAAGGCACAAGAGCGGCAATTCTGACGTTCCGGTTGACAGAGGATGCAAGACTACAGAAAAATCAAGACACGTTCATGGGATTTGTCGGACTGGAACAAGCGTTCAATAACGTAAAATAATGCAAGATGTTCGAAATTATGAGAAAAATAGGAGACACGGGTGTTAAGCAAAATGTACAGGAGTAAAGGGGGAATAATAAGAGTGGACAACCAAGAGCGAAGAAACAATGACGGACATAAAACAAATGTTCAAAATTGGGATTAAAATTGAAGGTGAAAGGGTATCACCGATACAATTCGCTTATGACGTTGCTACCTTGAGTGAAAGTAAAGAAGAATTATATAATCTGCTGAATGGAATGAACAGTATAATGAGTACAGAATATGGATTGAGAGTAAATCGAAGAAATACGAAAGCAATGAGAAGTAGCAGAAACGAGAACAGCGAGAAACTTGACTTCAAGATTGATGGTTACTAAGTAGATGGAGTTAAGGAATTCCACTACCTGGACAAAAAAATGCGGACTAGCACTGGCAAAAACGGCATTCCTGGCCAAGAAAAGTATACTAGTATGAAACATAGACCTTAATTTGAGAAAGAAAATTCTGAGAATGCACGTTTGGAGCACTGCATTGTATGATAGTGAAACATGAACTGTGGAAAAACCGGAACACAAGAGAATCGAAGCATTTGAGATGTGTTGCTCCGAATATTGAAAATTAGGTGGACTGAAAAGGTAAGGAATGAGGAGTTACTGCGCAGGATTGAAGAGGAAAGGAATATGTGGAAAGCACTGACAAGGGGAAGGGACAGGATGATAGGACATCCGTTAAGACATCAGGGAATGACTTCCGTGGTTCTAGAGGGAGCTGCGTTTTGCAAGTGCTACTCTGAGGAATTCGTGGCGGGCCGCATCAAACCAGTGAGAAGACTAACGACTCAAAACGGAAAAAAAGAACAAGAAAAGAGCGGGGAGCACGTGATCACCTGCCGGATCGAAATTACTTGACACATTTTACTGAAAACAGTTTAGTACACGAAGTTTGGAATTTAGTACTTAAGTTCAAAAAGTAATTTTATTTCACAATTAAACTTCATGTACTTTTACTTCATATCACTGTTCCTGATGACTCCGTGCTACGAGAACAACAACTTAACGGTTTGATGGCAGCGTGCATGAACTCAAGCTCAAGTTACAAGTCGTACTGACTGCAACTCACGGAAAAGAAGGTTAAAACTGATACCAGTTACATGGAGATCAGGTAACAACTACATAATTGGAAGCATGAGTTAGAAAACGTAGCTACGCTTTCACAAATTTTGCCGTGATCGAGCTCCAGAAGAATAAACTTGCATTACTATATAAATTACTGACTTTTAAAAGGCGTTATAGCAGACTTTACTGCAGTGAACAGACTTTTAAAAAAGCAAAAATAATTAGATAACTTCAGCTAGAGAAAACTTTAAAATTTGATCCTGAATACACAGATACTAAATTACGCAAATCTCATGGGCACAGCGCTGTAAAACAGTATCTAACTATAGGAGCTGATGCTGCTGATTATAGACGATGGCAGTTCCAAGAAAACAGGTGTGACGGTTAGAATTAAATAGCGATTTTCTGTAACAAACACCAAGTAATAATTATCATTGACTAGCTTAGAGCATGACAAATTAAAACACTGACTAGCATACAACACGACAAATTCAAACCCAAATTACTTAAGAGCTTGGCCCCGAATGGTAACTCTCAGGTACAAGCCCCACTGTCAATTAGCTGCTTCCCGGGTTTTTGACAAAACAGCAGCCATCAAGGTGGCCTTCACAATGCGTTAACAAAGAAGAACATTTGGGTAAGGGTATCTGAAACACAGATTTGGTACGACAAATAACCAGAATTGTTTTTTAACGCAACTGGTGTGCTTGCTATTCCTTCGTCTCGGATATCTTGCTACTCCATTCGCAACCCCCCCCCCCCCCCCCCCCCAGTCGGACTTCTTCTTTTGCGTTATATATGCTTCCTTCATACAGTCAAAAAGAATGCTTGAACGTGTTGAAAGCTCAAAAAGTAGTAAGACTCCTTCACTCCCTCACACAGTGAAAGTAAAATAATGTTCTACTACAGTTTCAAAAGAACAACTTCAAATATTTACCTAAAATTGTGAAATAACTGTAATATAAAACAAAAATATCGGCAGTCGACGTTGCCATTTCGATATTGTTATATCAAGGGAGAACGTGTCTTCCATATATATCGATAAGTTTTGGAGCAAATGTCGGTATGTCGATGTATCGATATCTTAACAACACCCGACTGCTCCGGCGACTGTCGTCACAGTCCGTATCACTTGCGGAACTTCGCCGGGAGACTCCACGCAACGCTCGGCGCTATTCCCAAAACCAAGACCACGGCAGCACACACGAGCGCCGACAGCTCGCTACACAAGAAATTATCTGAGGGGAAAATTTTGAGAGAGCAGTCGAATTATCCAAAAAGTCAGAAGGCGGATCAAAACAATCGCCAAAGAGTTTGATAAAAGCAAACCGGACGGCTCACAATATATGAATTATAGCTAGATAAAGATCATTAAAACACCATGAAGCTAAAATTAGATTGATTCGGCCTTACAATGAAGGGTTACAGTCGCTTTCCTACACATCATTCGATTACCAAAGCGCAAAGAGACTATGGTATACGAAGTACTCTCCGCCACGCACCAAAGATGTCTTCAGGCGAAATTCTTATTTTTTTTAAGGCACAAGTCTGTTTCAAAGAATAGAGGCACAATGTATATATGTATCACGTAAAAAGTAAACACAATGAAAAGTTAAGATAACTTTTTAGTTAGATAGCACATTTCGAAGAAGGAGGTAGCTGAAACAGTGACATTCGCATAGCTTAAAAGGAGAGCCACCCTCACACTATGCAATACATTATTGTCTCTCTTCTCCAATTTAAAAGAATTGAGATACATACTCGAAGGAAAGAAACAAAGTAATTTGCAGGCAACAGAAATACGATATTAAGAGAACCATCAGTATAGACAGAAAAACCAAAACCAAAGACAATAATTTATAAGTTAATACTAATCCACTTTCAAATATCCTGATATCAAAATCGCTGACTTTAAGTTACAAGCTGACAACTTATCTTTGATAGCTTGTATACAGGGTGAATCACTAACTATTGCCACCTAGAATAACTCCGAAAGTATGACAGTAGCTGAAAAGTTTGTAGCACAAATGTTGCTTGGGACAACGGGGGCCATAATATGACATTGGTTTTTTGTTGTTAGGTGGGGTCTCTTCAGAGATATGAAGGTCAACTTTTTTTTTAAATAGGATGCTAAAATTTGGTACTTATTTGCTCATAACGGCTATCGAGACAAATTCAGTGATATGTAACAGTAATTTCTTTCAAGGTTAACGAAGGTAAAAAAGGTGGCATGAGCGTCTATTTACAGAAACTATTCGAAGTGATGACCATCGGTATCAATGCAGTGCTGCAGTCTCCTTTTCATGGGTTGAGTGGTATTCGTTATCACATCGGCACTTTTCGAAGCACATGCTCTGACAATTCTCTCTTGTATATCGTACAAATAGTAAATATTCGCCGAATATGGCGTATCCATCTAACGTGCCACTGACATAAACACCGACGGTTTCCCAATACAACACTAATAGGAACGGGAAGACTTGTATCGACGAATAAAGCGAATGTGAATGATGTATTCCTTCGAAGAACAAGTCGATATGCTTCTCATTTACGGAGAATGCAAACGAAATTCAATGAGAGATAGAGACCCTTATGCTGAAAGACATTCTCAGTGTAGTCACGCTACACGTCGTACATTTAAATATGTGTATGATAAATTGAGAACAACTGTATCTCTAATGCATCGGAAACATTTTCGGCAAAGGAAAGTTAATAACGAAGAAACGGAAGTTGGTACTCTTGCCACTGTGGTTCGAGATCCTTGTGTTAGTTCGCGTGAAATCGCAAGGGAATCTGGCATGAGCCTGAGTAGTGTTGTTCGTGTTCTGCATCGCCATAAATATCATCCATACCATATCAGTCACCACCATGAATTAACTGGTACAGATTTTATGCGTCGCATTGAATTCTGCCAATGGGCTCAACTTCAGACTCAGAGGGATGGCACATTTATTAATTTGATTTTATTTACTGACGAGGCTACTTTTACGGACCACGGAAATGTTGGGGCAAATTGCTTAGATTAGGTCTGTTATTGGAAGAAATACCTTTAGGAACAAGGAACAGAATGTGGTATCAACACGATGGGTATCGGGCACATTTTTCGTTGATGGCTAGAAATGAGTTTCAGAGAAAATTGCCAAATCGCTGGATTGACGCGTAGTTGATGTGTCGTGGCGGGCTCGTTCGCCAGACTTCACGTCTCTGGATTTTTTTCTTGTCGGGATTCTTAAAAGACATTGTTTATAAGACGTTCCAACTACACCTGATGATATGCGAGAGAGAATTGTCAGAACATGTGCTTGGATAAGTGCCGTGTGATACAGAGTACCTCTCAATCCATGATAAGATGACTGCAGCACTGCATTGATACCAATGTTCATCCCTTCGAACATCTTCTGTAAATGGACGTTCATGCCAACTTTGTGAACTTCGTTGACCTTCAAAGACCTTACTGTTAAACATAATTGGATTCTTCTCGATAGCCGCTATCAGAAAATAAGTGCCAAATAATAGGATCCCATTAAAAAAAAAAAACGAAGTTGACCATATCTCTGAAGCGATCCCACCTAGCGACAAAACACCAACTTCATACTATGGCCCCATTTGTCCGATGCAGCTTTTGTCCCACAAACGTTCCAGCTCTTATCATACTTTCGGAATTGTTCTAGGTGGTAATAGTTAATGACTGCCATATATCATGAACCCTGATACTTGCCCTGGGGCATGGAAATGAGAAAACATGTAATTAACGTAACGTTCGTCTCACACTTAGCCTCAATGCGTGGAATGTCGACCGTCTGGGATGCTTTTAAAACTTTCTCAACCCCTCTTCTTTTATATTTCGCTATGGTTAGATCACAATAATATCGTTATGTTGCATCGTGACGAAATTCACTTCCCAGAGACACTCATTATGGATAAAAAATGATTACGAATTGACTTCTAATTTTCAGATTTCTGGGAAACATTTCGAGGATATGCAAATACATGTTGAGGGTAAATATTCGAAACGGAACTTTGATTACGACTGTAGATTTGTTACAAGGATTGATAACCCACATAGAATACACGGCCTAATGTTAACAATAAAATTTAAAAAGTCACTCATTTCCAGAAGTCGGTCTAAAGTTACAAGATAGCACCAGTGTGGATGATCACAAAGATAACATGAAAATTGGGAGTCCATGCAAGAAGGGAGAATAATCTTGCAATAATGCTAAAACAAGCACATGCAAAATAGTAACAGGAAGGAATAACGGTTTCACTACCACTATTGAATAATACCAAGCAAGGGTACGTACTGCACATTTACTTCATCGAAGTCAAGCGTATCCCACCGAATTTAATACATTCTGTAATTTATGTGATATTTGAAACTCGTTGTATAAATTGGGGTTCATTCTGTGTTTAATTATTTGTCCCACTCATTAAAACACACTGTGCATGCGATATATCCGTTTTGCGCACGCGTAGTGGACGAGTCGTGTACAAATACTTACTCTAGTAATGAAGGAACAAAATTCAGATGTGTCGATCGAAATACGCAACACATTTCAAAATTACGAGCTAATTGCTAAACGCTGTAACTGTGACCTATCTGACGCGGAATTTAACTCTTTGCTTGGCATATACAAATATTGAGAAAGAAAAGAGTTAAGTAACTTAAATTACATGCGTATATGGTAGTTTGAGCACTTTCACATCGGTTTTTCAAAATGCAGTATGTTGCCTTAATATATTTGCTTACAAATGGCTCCCAGTGCTACAATTAATTATTACATTATTGTTACTGTAGATGAAAACTGGTTGCATTTTACACTGTTTCACGTGAAATGGCTGTTCAGATAAAAAAATCATACCATTTTCAAAGTTTCTGGTACGCATTCACTAGCACATTTGTACACTAGCTCACGTGCAAGAGTTCCTCTTATCGTTTACAAGCTATTTCCGTGCACAAGAGAAAACAGAACTACAAAATAGAAAGTAAGTGCTGCACCGGCAACCGATGGTCACATAAACTCACACGGTGTCTGCTGAAGATGCACAGTGTTCAGATTCTTTCCACCAGAGACAACAACGTACTGCCGTATATGAGGGCTTAAATGTTGCTTACAAGCACTATTGTCCATCAAAAGATGAAACTTGAAACACGCTGCAGGAAACAGTGTGCATTTTTTATGTTGCTTGACAGCAATACTGCCAAATAAAGGGTTAACGTGGTTCTGCACGAGGGTCATTACTCGAAATCATTAACCTGCTTGTACCAAGGTATCAAATTTATATCAGCATCGTTATACTCGCGAATTGAGAATCGGTCAATATTTAACGATTTTCGAAGTGTTTCTCAAGTGAAGAAACACCAGTGACGACTACACGCGGTCCACTTTGACATGACCAAAGAGAGAAATCTAATTGAAACATCAACCACGAGAATTGATCTTCACGATCTGAAATGAAAAAACACTCCAGACCGCTCAATCTGATAAATAAACAAGTATCTGTCCTCACAAACTGAAACACAGAGCTGTACAAAAGCGTGTTTCAAATAACATCATGCTTATCACACCAGCGATTTGACCATTAGGAAGAATCCTCAGAAGTCATTTACTTAGTTAGGTAGTTGCACGTTCCATAGATCAGTTGAAGGATTCTTTTATCGAAATTATGTGGAACGATACAGTTTACAGGTTATATATACATTACTGTTGTTGACATTAATGAATACTTCATCGCCGGCCGCGGTGGTCTCGCGGTTCTAGGCGCGCAGTCCGGAACCGTGAGACTGCTACGGTCGCAGGTTCGAATCCTGCCTCGGGCATGGATGTGTGTGATGTCCTTAGGTTAGTTAGGTTTAAGTAGTTCTAAGTTCTAGGGGACTGATGACCACAGCAGTTGAGTCCCATAGTGCTCAGAGCCATTTGAACCATTTGAATACTTCATCATTTTATTCCTGCTCATGCAGAGAGACTTAAAAACAGGTTTTTTTGGTTACAACGTTTTAAGTAACAATTCGTTAGTGGAATAGAAGGAGTTGACCAGGGAAAGCTGGCCAGTGGGCTTAGCCGTAAGGAACCGCTGTTTTTAAAGGGGGCTGAGATGGGTAGCCAATAGCTCCTGGAGACGGAAAAGCTGGAAATGCTCTGACTCGCAACAGAATTACTCTTTTTCAATCGTTCATGATGGCCCATCATCGGCAGTTGCCACAACGAACGGTCTTTTTGTAAATTAAGTGGGAAACCAAGCGGAACGCTTTGACCTCACTGAAGAAGCACAGGAAGGTTGTTCCTACCTTACGGGACAAAAAAAAGAGAGTTTCTGTTTCCCTCACCTGCAGGTTTGGACACGTACACCCACACGTTCATACCTAGAGGGTATTGGAAATGGAGTGCGTTAGTGGCTTCCCAACATCTGTACAGCAGATATACAAGTCTAACGGGCAAATCTCTACAAAAAGATAAATGAAATTGCACTTACACAGCCATCTTTCAGACTCCTCTGTAATGATCAAAATATCATATCTTAAATATTACTCTAACAGTTGAGATACACGTTGGGGTGACAAAGGTCACGTGATACCACATAATATCGTCTCGGACCTCCTTCTGTCCTGTGTAGTGCGGCAACTCGACGAGGCTAGGACTCCGTAAGTCGTTGGAAGTCCCTTTCAGCAATAGTGAGTCATGGTGTCTCTTCTATAAGCGTCCATAGTTCGCGAAGTGTTGCTCGATTACGTGCCATGAATGTTAAAAATGTTCAAATGTGTGTGAATTCTTAAGGGACCAGACTACTGAAGTCATCGGCACCTACACTTACACACTACTTAAAGTAACCCTCAGGCGGGAGAGGCCGCGCAGCCCGTGACATGACGCCTCAAACCGAGCCAGCCACTCCGCGCAGCTCATGAACGTTAGATGGGATTCTTATCGGGCAAACTGAGTGGCCAAATCATTCGCTCGAATTGTCCAGAATGTTCTTCAAGTCAATCGTCAACAGTTGTTGTCCGGTGACCTGGCGCATGACGGAGATTAGACAAAATCCAGCAAATAATTAAGGACGCAGGTTGTAATTGCTACCCTGGGATGGATAGGTTAGCACAGGAGAGGAAATCGCGGCTGGTCGCGTCATACCAGTCACAAGACTGATAGAAAAAGCATACCTTGGATGGTCACAGCGCTCCCTTTAATTACCTCCTACTTATTGGAATCAGAGTTTGTTCTAATGCAAAGGCAACTCGGAACATATCTGACTACATTTGTCACATCTATTTAACGACGTGTTTGTAGAAATATTAGAGTTTGGTTTGTTTTCCTGCGATTCGTTAAAAGAGTCACATTCTTTACCTTACGGAGGGCTTAATCTGACAGGATTATTAACAGCAAAGGCACAATTTTAATACAGGTGTTCGCTTTCACCTGTCCAGAGCTCGCATTATAAAGTAACAACCTCATGTTTTCCTTTTACATGCCGGTATTTAGTACAATTAGACCGGGATTTTACAATTGTGATACACCGTGAACAGGCTGTTATGCTACTGTAACGTAACAGGTAGATGCAGCAGAACATGTTTTTTAAAACACGATATAGAAGAAAAGATCAAAAAGCAAGCAGAACAGGTATTTCGCATTGTCTTCCGCAGTAGACGAGTCACTAGCAGAGAGATTCACGGGCAAGCGGCCCAGTTGCACAGTTATAGGGTTTCCCTGCGCGGGACCGTCGCTTTGTCGATTCCCTGGAATCCCATTCGTGGTCTGCAGGCTACTGGCTTTCACTGGGAGCCAAGTGGGCAGTGGACTCCACTTATCTAGGCTGCGTGGAGGACATAAAAGCGGTAAATGCAATCACGCACTGTTAGGGAAACGAGGATCTCGTACGCTACACAGTGGCGTAAGGAGCAGTCAAACGAAAACGAGACAGATGTAATAAACTCTTTATTATTTCAAAAGAAATGTATCCCCCTGTGAGATAAGACAGTCGAAGTCTTCATGGAAAAATGTTTGCGGTTGCGTTCTCTATGACATGTCACATCGCTCATACAACAAGGTTCACTAATCACGTAAGAACTGGGGAACGTAAACGCCACCAGAGGTCACTACAGCCGCGAGAGGGCGTTGCTCTACAAACACAGGCGGGGAGCACGGAGACAGCCGCTATTCACGCCGTAGAAGCTCTGGGAGTAACATGGCTAGCTAACACTCCGCGAGATGTATGAAAATCATTTATGGCGCGACCGTCTGCAGTGGACGAGAAACAGTGTGCTTGTGTCGTGCGAAATATCCCAATAATAAGATGCTGTGTGACCCATTATTCGCCACCCTGTATCGCCGTTTGTGCTAAACCGGCTCGTTCCGTGCGCACAAGTCGGGTGCTGGTCGCCAACGAACCACACGGACAGCTGCGGGGGAAAAAAAAAATGGTTCAAATGGCTCTGAGCACTATGGGACTTAACATCTTAGGTCATCAGTCCCCTAGAACTCAGAACTACTTAAACTTAACTAACCTAAGGACATCATGCACATCCATGCCCGAGGCAGGATTCGAACCTGCGACCGTAGCAGCCCCGCGGTTGCGGACTGCAGCGCTAGAACCGCACGGCCACCGCGGCCGGCAGTTGTGGAGAAAGAAAGCGCTCTCGAAAGAGTGCGGCGCATGTCGTCAACAAGTACATAAGATGTATCTGCTCCACTGATATCCCCCCCCCCCCCCCCCATATTCCGTCTGGTGCACTGTACAGACGAAGGACTGCATCCATTTCATTTTCAACGCGTCAAGGCATTGCGACCGAAGGACTACAAGAAGCGCATGTGACCTGCGCGGTGGTTTCTGCAGGATTCCGGTGCAGACTGAACCTTCGCAGCGAGTGTCCTCTTCACCGATGAGGATCCGTTCTCCCTCGAGAGTATTATGAACGTTCACGATCTGCATACACGGGCAGATGTGAACCTACATGCTACTCTTACGTATGCCTCACAATGTAAATTGACCCTTAACGTGCTGGCTGAAGAGTTCAGAGATTGTTTAATTGGGCCGAACATTTTCCCGGACGGACTTGGTGGTCGCACTATCTCCTGTTCCTGCGAAAGGTTCTACGGGACATGCTGAATGATGTTCCCATGCCTATTCGTCGCCGCATTCGATTTCAACCCGACGGAGCACCCGCGCAAGTCAGCGGATAAGAGAGGACACTTTTGAAGCCAACCTTTGCCGGCCGCTGTGTTCGTCTTAGAGTGCCAGTCCTATGGTTACCACGATCACCCGACCTGTCACTAGTCAGTTCTTGCCTCTGGAGCCCTTTTAAGGCCTTGTGCATGGAACACCTGTTACATTGTCAGAGGACGTAGTGGACTGGTTTGTTGCGGCGGCAGGACGTCTTCGAGATACATCAGATTATCTTTGAGAGGGTGCGCCGTTCAACATACACTACTGGCCATTAAAATTGCTACACCACGAAGATGACGTGCTACAGACGCGAAATTTAACCGACAGGAAGAAGATGCTGTGGTATGCAAATGATTGGCTTTTCAGAGCATTCAAACAAGGTTGGCGCCGGTGGTGACACCTACAACGTGCTGGCATGAGGAAAGTTTCCAACCGATTTCTCATACACAAACAGCAGTTGACCGGCGTTGCCTGGTGAAAAGTTGTTGTGATGCCTCGTGTAAGGAGGAGAAATGCATACCATCACGTCTCCGCCTTTCATAAAGGTCGGATTGTAACATATCGCGATTGCGGTTTATCGTATCGCGACATTGCTGCTCGCGTTGGTCGAGATCCAATGACTGTTAGCAGAATATGGAATTGGTGGGTTCAGGAGGGTAATACGGAATGCCTTGCTGGATCGCAACGGCCTCCTATCACTAGCAGTCGAGATGACAGCCATCTTGTACGCATGGCTGTAACGAATCATGCAGCCACGTCTCGATCTCTGAGTCAACAGATGGGGACGTTTGCAAGACAACAACCATCTGCACGAACAGTTCGACGACGTTCGCAGCAGCATGGACTATCAGCTCGGAGATCATGGCTGCGGTTAGCCTTGACGTGCATCACAGACAGGAGCGCCTGCGATGGAGTACTCAACGACGAACCTGGGTGCACGAATGGAAAAAAGTCATTTTTTCGGATGAATCTAGGTTTTGTTTACAGCATCATGATGGTCGCATCCGTGTTTGGCGACATCGCGGTGAACGCACGCTGGAAGCGTGTATTCGTCATCGCTATACGGGCGTATCACCCGGCGTGATAGTATCCGTGCTATTGGCTACACGTATCGGTCACCTCTTGTTCGCATTGACGGCACTTTGAACAGTGGACGTTACATTTCAGATGTGTTACGACCCGTGGCTCTACGCTTCATTCGATCCCTGCGAAACCCTACATTTCAGCAGGATAATGCACGACCGAATGTTGCATGTCCTGTACAGCCTTTCTGGATACAGAAAATGCTCGACTGCTGCTCTGGCCAGCACATTCTCCAGATGTCTGACCAATTGAAAATGTCTGGTCAATGGTGGCCGAGCAACTGGCTCGTCACAATACACCAGTCACTACTCTTGCTGAACTGTGGTATCGTTTTGAAGCTGCATGGGCAGCTGTCCCTGTACACGCCATCCAAGCTCTGTTTGACTCAATGCCCAGGCGTACCAAGGCCGTTATTACGGCCAGAGATGGTTGTTCATTTCTCAGGATCTATGCACCCAAATTGCGTGAAAATGAAATCACATGTCAGTTCTAGTATAATATATTTGTCCAATGAATAACCGTTTATCATCTGCATTTCTTCTTGGTGTAGCAATTTTAATGGCCTGTAGTGTAAAATAGACGTCAGGTGCATCTCGATGCATCTGGACAAAACTTTGAGGTTCTTTTATACTGAGCGTCCGTTTGTGGCATCTGACTAAACAACTGTAACGCCATTTACTAACCTCAGCTGGCCTTTGCGACCCCCACTTCTTACGTGATTACTATCCATGTAGTATGGTCGATGTCAGTTCGTGAACGTTTTTTAAAACGTCCTGCGTAATGAAGCGAAATCACTGAGTTGTACTTACTGTTTCATTGTATACACAAAATTTATATTATTTAGTAAGAGCAGGAGCATTACATTCGCAAAGTCGGTCTCAGTGTCCGGGCTGGCTCCTTTTTTTGCTATGTAACCTATTAAAGTTTTTGAGCGGGGTTGTTTAAATGACAATTCGCTGGAATGTTTTGTTGTTTTTATCTTTTATTTGCCTATCTTGACACACATTTTACAACAACAATTCTCATGTACACATTGCGCAACTTTCTTGTGCTAGACAAAGAACGTAGCCAAACAAAGAACAACATGTACCAAACTCAATAGCTACTAAACCCACTCTCACGCTATCTTACCCAACTCTGACGCTATCTGAAACATATGCTTGGGCGTTGTCCTTGCTGAGTACAAAACAAGGTTCTATCTTAGAAGAAATCGTCCACAATCTTAATACAGGTGTCCGGTACGGTCGTTTGTGTCAGCGAGTTTTACATCCAGTCATAACAGTTTTTCAGGGCCAGGAAAACCTCTGACGTCGTTATGGTGGAGTTAAAGACCTTGCTGATGTGTTCTGTGATCTTAATAACTTGTAGTTCGGCTGACAGGTGAGAAGCAAAACCGAATTGGTCCCGCCCACCGCCATAGTCTGGGAATTTCTGCGCAGAATAAAAGGTTATAAAGCCTTCACCATGGTATTCAGCAGGCTACAGGCCTGTTGTTGGTAGGGACTGTAGGATACTTTGAGGACTTAGGGATGACAATCAGTTTTTCCAGCTTCCACTGCGGGGGAGAAAACACCAGTTGTGAGACAATGGTTCAGAATGTTGGAGAATAAGACCAGTGACTTGTGCGGGAGCTGGTGGAGGTGTTTGTTTAAAACGCCATCCAAACCAGGAGCCGACTGTACTTGCTTCCACTGAAGGATCCGTTGGACTTCTGCCAGGGATGTAATGTGAGGGGCAGTAAGACATGGTCAGTATCTGAAAGCGGCAACAACCACCAGAATATCATGTTCATCCTGGAGTTCATCAGGTGTACGATCCTGGACGAGCAGCCGATTCTGGGCCTCAAATGCATCGGCCAGAGTTTTCACCACATGGAGGGCATCATAAGTCAAACCATCCACTGTGCAGATAGTATCGTTGGTCCTCACTGCACAGCAGTCCAAGGCTCAGACAACATCCCATTCTGACTTAAGGGGGGTAGGACGTCAAACGTGCCGACTTGGAGCAGGAGAGGCACCACAGGACATTTTAATTTCCACTGTCTATACTTTTAAAAACAAATTCATAAAACTTTAACAGCATGACCAGGATGGATTCAGGATTCTTTCTCATAGCAGTGGAAGCTCAAAAACTTAACAAAACACATTTTTTACATGAGAAATTTCATCATTTTTTTCACTTACTACTTTTCTTCCTAAGTAAGAGAGATTCTTCGATGACTTTCGCACAGCATACAAACCATAGTTACAGGTGTATGAAACTCTAGAAGTTATTTAATTTATGAAAAAATGAATGAACTGTTATATTTTAAACTTCATGTTTAGAAAAAACTCAGGTTTTATAGTTAATTATCTCAGTTTTTTCCACAATTTTTTAATAGATTTGGAAAATTCTAGAGTTTCACACATCTGTAACTACTGTTTGTATGCTATGAAAAATTCATCGAAGAATCTCTCTTACTTAAGAAGAAAACTGTACCTACAGCAACAAATGCAGCCAGTAATAAGTGAATAAATGATGAAATTTCACATGTAAAATAAGGTATTATGCTACGTTTTTGAACTTCCACTGCGATGAATGTGAGTCCTCAATCCTTCCTGCTCATGGTGACAAAGTTTTATGAATTTATTTGTAAAAGTATAGACAGTAGAAATTAAAATGCCCTGTGGTGACTCTCCTGCTCCAAGTCGGCCCGTTTGACGTCCTACCCCCCA
Source organism: Schistocerca serialis cubense (assembly GCF_023864345.2). Lineage (NCBI taxonomy): Eukaryota > Metazoa > Arthropoda > Insecta > Orthoptera > Acrididae > Schistocerca > Schistocerca serialis. Next base: position 937,321,507 of record NC_064639.1, on the reverse strand, counting down.
TAAGTTTGTGTAGATAGGTGGGCATCTTGTCCTAGCATTGTTGCGCTATCCAATCGGCGAGATGGCAGCAGAATTCATGGTGGAGATGCCTTATGCGATACTTATCCCAAGAGTCACGAAACTGCTTCCACTGCTGGCGGTCCCAGTCCTTCTGGATTTTCAGTTTGCCCAGTAGGGCAGACAAGACATACGATGGAGTTAAAGTACTAGATACAATGGCAGTCGAGGCGTTCATTGCCGTCCAGGCTTTTGCAGTTACGTAGTCAACAGCACTTACCAGGCTGGCAAGTGTTGTCAGGTCATGTTTTGCCTGGTGGTGTCCCCCCCCCCCCCCTCCCACCTCAGAAATGGAGCCAGTCTATATGATAGCAAACCATTATGCATAGACGAAAATCATATGCAGCTCTGAGATGCTTTTCTGAGATAAGTAAATCATCCAGTGGTGGTCGTAGAGGAAGATGTTCAGTTCAGCTTTCGTCCGTTTAATTCCATTAACATTGAAAATACGGACAACTAAATCCCAAGGGGCTGGCCATTGTGAGGTGGGTGATTTTCTATTACAACAAAAATCTGGCTTAGCCTTTCAACCAGGACGATGACATTTGTGATCCTGTGAGATGCAGAAGCAAAGTTAGTCGTATGGGCCAGAGCTGGAGGAGGCCCCTGCATTAGGTGTCTATGCATCTACAGTTTGAAGGGCATCCTGCTTACCCCTTAATAAAGGAAAACTGGTGTGGACCCACCGTGGCGGTAGTGACCGATATGTCCTTGGCTTCCTTTTGGAGGGTGGGAAGACTTCATAGCCTTCTGGTATATAGAATGGCCAGCACTGCCAGGAGGCCAGATGGTGAGATGTGCCCAGACAGCAGGTGCAGACGGACTTTTCTCTGGCCAGGAGTTTGCAGTCCTCCAGTGCATGTGGGCCAGCACTCTTGACAGACCGGAAAGGCAGTGAGCTGTTATTACTGGTGTGTTGCAACCTAAGACAGATGGATGGGCCATTGTGGACTTGGTGGACAGGGGATATCTGGTTGGTAAATGCGTTCAATATCTTCTCTCCTTATAAGGGACACAGCATGGGTTGGCACAGTGATTAATTTCCTGGTCTCAGGGTCCCTCTTGTTGTATTGGTGAACCAAATGGTCCAGGAACTCGAGACAAAGTAATTTACCCTGACATCTGTTTCTGTAACTTTGGAGGAATGTCTTTGACGACAGTTCTTTTTTTCTTATGTCGCCTGAAGCATGATGGGTATAGCCATTTATTGACCACAACTTCTCAAAGCTGAGGACTATGAGGTAGTCGTCCTTTGTGTCAAGCAGGTACTTCACATGGTCCGTCTCGTAAACTGCCAGCAGTTGGCCTGTGATAAGGCGCTGCAGTTCAGTGTTCGGTTTAATACAATTCGCACGATTGTAAACCACGACAGGAGGGAACTCCCATTTCTTTGGCGGTGGTAATGAATTCTGAGAAGTTGGATCTGGAGGGGGACCCATTTCCTGGTCCATGGCACCACAGGTGCTATTTGCCCCAGTAGGGAGGCATCCGAATCACGGTCGCTGCAATGGCGCGAGGAGCCATGGAGGGTGACCGACACTGGCGGAGGCCCTATGAGGCCTGACAGGACGACGACCTGGTGTGGGCGAAAAAGCAACCGATGATGCGTCCACGTGATGGTCGGTTTTATCAGTGTTTGGCTTGAGAGGTCTATCACCAGGTGGCCACAAGAGTCGTCGGATGACGAGATGGAAGAGCAGTCACTCACGTGATGCTGCGGACAAAACTCTATCGAATCGGTATCAATGTCAGTGGCCAAAGATTCGCCAAGCTGCGGATTCCCGTCCTTAGCCCTTTCCATGTTTTTCCTCTGCCCGACAGAGGTAGCCACGGCCCTGGACTAAAATAGCGGCCAGCGTTCAGTGACTGGGTTCCGTTGGTTTTTGGCACAGCGATCTCTTCGATCGCTCTGTCACTGGCTTCTCAAATAAAATGACAACTGGAAATTTAGACGGCTGAAGGCGTTTTGATGCAACATTTTATACTGAACAAACGAGACCGGCAACCATCGGTATAAATATGGTCTTACAGAGATATAAATGGCAGAGCTGAGCGGGAGCCACTTATATTTCACGCCACCCGATGGGACGGAGGTTCTAGCGTGATCCACTACTGATGCACGCCAGCGTTGACCTATTAAAACGGCAAGATGGTTAATCTTTGTTGAAATAAGGAGAAGTCAAATAAGCTTCATTTTGTGTATATGTGCAATTTCATATTACGATAACGTGACCTGTCTTAGTAACTAGAGGGCAGGTAATTTGTAAACGGCTGCAAATAAAATTAAAAAATACAGAACTGAAAAGTAAAATAAGATATTCTTTGAGTTCCAGAAGAGTTTATACACAGTTTTTTATTTCCATTTGGTGATGAAACTGTGTATCAGATCATAGTTATTACTGACGTAACAGTTATCTGAGTATCGTATCGCGTCAAAATGTAAAAAAGTATAGTGGAGGAATAAATGTTTCGGCCACCTTTACAATGCTACTGATGTGCATTAACTAAAACACATAAGTAAATGTTTTAAGCGTTACTCATAATCTTTTCACCTTTGCAGCAATAAAAACCAAGTCAAGAAATAAATGGCATGAAATGCCACTGTAAATATACCACATGGTCCATGTGCTGTGACGAAAGTTCCTTGTGGTGACCTGAACATTCTTGATATACAGCGTGTTTCAAAAAGGACGTTACGACTTTGAAAATTCACATAAATTAATTCATAGGGGAATAGAAGTGATTGAGTGTCAATTTGTTGGGAAATACGTCAAATTTTGTGTCGCATGGTTCGCTAGTGCCGAGTTGCATCGTAAGGAGCGTTAGCGGCAATTCCGTTAAAGATGGCTACTCTAGCGTGCTAGCTGTGTGGTTTGGTTTGAGAAATTAAAGTCGGCGTAAACAGTTCAGCGTAATTTCAGCTCCAAGTACACAAAAAATCCTCCTAATAGGCCTACAATTCATGAGTGGTATAAATGTCTTGTAGAAACAGGGTGCTCGGTAACCAATGGGAAACCACCAGGTCGTTCAATAACATCTGACGTCGTCGTTGAGCTAGTGAAACAATGTCTTGTCAACAGCCCTACGAAATCGGCCCGGCGTGCATCTAGCGAACTGCAACACCCACACTGTTTGGCGTGTGATGAGAAACCGTTTGCCTTTGAAACCGTAAAGATTGACGATCGTATAAGCAATAAAAGAGACTGACAAAACTGCTCACAAGAACTTCCGTGCTGATATGTTAAATCGACTATATGAGGATGAACATTTCGTGGAGGAAATCATCTTTTCTGACGAGTCGACTTTCCACATAAGTGACAACGTTAACACACACAACTGTACAATTTGAGGAAGTGAAAATCCACATCAAACATTGCAACATGTTCCAGATAGCCCTAAACCGAACATTTCTTGTGCATTGAGCAAGAACAAAGTGTAAGGACCTTTCTTTTCTGTGAGTGAACCATTAACGAGATAGTGTACCTGGATATGTTACAGCAATTTTTGATTACACAGATTGATGAGGATGATGAAGAACGAAACGTTTACCTGATGCAAGATGGTGCACCACCCCACTACCTGACTGACGTCCGGGATTTTCTCAGTGACCGCTTTCCAGGTGGACTGGCTGTAATGCGCCAATTCCATGGCCCCCACGTTCCCCAGCCCTGACACCACTCAATTTTTTTGGGGGGATTCATCAGGGATACTGTTTTTATACCTCCTGTGCCGGCTTCTCTACCTGAACTTAGAGCAAGAATTTACGCCGCCACTGACTAAGTTACACCTGCAATGCTACAGCGAGTTTTGGAAGAAACTGACTTCCTATGGGATGTGTGCAGGATAACCAACGGAAGCCACATGCAACATCTTTAGTTTAAGGTAAAAATACATGATGTGTTTCCCTACAAAATAACACTAAATCCAGCTCTGTATCTTCTTTCAATAAATGTACATGAATTTTTAAAGTTGTAAAGTCTTTTTTGAAAAACTTTGTATAGAAAAACGGGAAGTGTATTTCTTCATGAGCCAAACTTGAAAAACGAATTTCTTGACATACTCTTCCTCTTCTCAAAAAGAAAAATAGAACGAAGGACAAAACAACAATGACTAACAAACGGGCGAACTAATAGTCTGGCGGTAGAGTTTAAAGCCTGCAGACTTACTTGGTTGGCAGACAGAAAAATAAAACATTCGCTGGATGTTGCACAAAAATAATAATCGTCCTAGAAGTACTTCGTCGCAAACAAAATAATTGTTTTCTAAATCGAAAACACCCGACGGAACTATCGAAAAAAAAAATCAGAACTTTACATCAGACATCCTCGCTGACACTCAGAGTAAATGTTCACCTCCTGAGGTTACATCCTGTTGTAAAATAAAATTAAATTAATGCACCTTAAAATAAAGCCAATAAAAGTTTCTTCCAGCTGTTGTACAGGTCCGGTCTTAGGTAGTGTCGCTCAGTACACAGACTGTCTATTCGCATTACACAAGGAGTCATGTATGGGATTGCCACCACCACAAGCATGTCCTGAACACTCTTAAAACAAGGATATCTAACTATGTTTCCAGTTAGTGCCCTTCAAACAAACGTTACATATAAAAAATTCTCATAAAATGGAGCATAGACAAGGAAATAAGGATTTCAGACAGCACAGTAAATCACGAAATCACATTAAATGGAAAGAAAAGAGAATACAAAAGAACGAACAAATACATTTATACTTCCTTATCACCATATGCTTTCTGCAAAGTTGTTGTCAGGAAATTTGCGAAGGTCTTGTTATATTTCTGTCCTGTTTGTTTCTTTCCATTTTCATTCCACAAATATTTGAGAAAATCAAATTTATCAGACATTTTTAGGGAGAGTATTACGTAAATTTGTGTCCCATGGTCAAGGTCGCAGGGTTTTTCTTCGTTCAGGGATTGGGGTTCCATTGTGGTATGATGGCGTCTGACACCGCGACGTAATTCATAGCGACTCTCAATATCAACCGCAGCATGTCCCTTGCAGTGTCCCAAATGATACGAAATTTGCGGCGCTCAGACCGATATTCGATTGTGTCCTCTTGCGCACACATCTCACAACCACTGGATCGGATTATCTGAACTGAATAAAGTTTGGAGTTTGCTCAATAGTGCGATTGACAACCTTGTACCACGTTGCGCGCGCACTCCCAGATAGAACCTTGCAGGCTAGGTTTTACCACACAGTGTGCCACTTGTGTTGTGGCAGTCGTAAGTTCCATTTATTCCGTGTTGGAGATCCGTGAGTTGCGGTAGCAATGTCGCTGATTCTGTAGCCTCTCAGGTCACTACATAGAAGGTAGCTGGTATCAAAGTAAAACCGATGCACGGAGGGGCTGCTGCTGATTTGGATTGAGGCAACCAGTGATTGTGGCCGGTAGTTACGAAATAACATTGCTATTGGACTGCAAGAACATTTTTCAATCACTGCTTTGGTGGGTTTGATGAAAAGCGCCCCTCATTTCGTTTGGAAGTCTATTAACCCCAGCCCACCATCTTCAAGTCTCAGTGTGCAAGTTTTCCTAGAGACCTTGAAAATGTGTCCCCTCCACAACATCCAATACATGCCTCTTTAATCAGGCCTGCTATTTTCTGGCATAACTTGAGCCACACACAACCTGTTCCCCTTAATATTCGATCCTGGACGTTTGAGGGGAAGTAACGCTGTCTTCATAGGATTCACAGCCGCCCCTGCTGCCTTCTCAAACTGGCGGAGCAGAGTGCATAGCCTGTCCACGTCTGCTGGCTGTTCCATGGAAACTCCGAGGTCATCGGCATAAGCCCTGCAAATCAGCTGGTCGTTGCCTATATCGATCACCGGCATTCGGCATTCGACAGGGAGCGCGCGTGCCCTATTGACCAAATGATAGGGATGTTATCACTTACGCAGCCATTGATAATGACCCTCGAAGTGGCGTTCCGAAGCATATTCTCAATTACAGTCGTGAACTTGGTCCCAAATCCCATTCTGTTCATTACCTTCTTCAAACAAGCGTGACTAATTCTGTCAAACGCGTTTTGGAAATCGATAAGTATAATCGCTGCGTTTCGTATCGTTACACTTTTAACACATGCGATACAGTTCCTGTATGGCACAAAAGTTGAGCTTTAAAGGAACGGAAGTAAATCTGGTTGTCCCTTGACCTGTTGAGCTAGATCTTGTAAACAGCTCCGATAAAACTGTGTTATTGTCCTGCGCCAGTGAATTTCCTGACAACTCTATGTGATCAGTAACATCCAGATGGCAGGCTTTGCTGTTGTGAACCCACCGTTCAAGTCTGCTCTTCGCGGAATGCTGCTCGTGGAGTAACTTTTGCCATAAGGTGTTAAAATCTTCAGCTAAAAGGGCGTTGTCCAAAACAGTCCACATGATCTACCAGGTGTTTGTACGACGAGGCAGTCCATCCTGACGCAATGTCATTTGGCGGAAGTAACTGCAATGATCCGGAAAGATGGCGGATATGACTTCTGTGCAGTTTATGTATGCCATAACTGTAAGCGGTACTTACATTGTCTACCTGACTATGGTCCACGTTACAAAAATAGATGTAGTGTGTTTTGTCTGGATTCAGTAAACGCCACTTGTCTTTAAGGTGGAAATTGTCTACAAGAGAACGAAGCAGAATTTTGGAACACGTATTATGTTCGAGTATAATGACTTTTCTGGAAACTAGAAATCTACTCTGTAGGAAATAGCATGGGTTTGGAAAAAGACGGTAGTGTGAAACCCAGCTCGCGCTATTCCTCCACGAGACTCAGAGGACCATAGACACGGGTTCCTAGGTAGATTGTCGTGTTTCTTGATTCCGCAAGGCGTTTCTTACAATTCCCCCCAGTCGTTTAATGAGCAAAGTAAGAGCATATGGACTATCAGACAAATTGTGTGATTGGATTGAAGAGTTCCTAAGTAACAGAACGCAGCATGTTCTCTCAATCGAGAGAAGTCTTCTGGAGTAGGAGTGATTTCAGATGTGCCGCAGTGGAGTGTCGTAGGACCGTTCACAATATATATAAAAGACCTTGTGGTTAACATCGGAAGTTCACTGAGGCTTTTTGCGGGTGATGCTGTAGTATACCGAAAGGTTGAAACAATGAAAAATTGTACTGAAATGCAGGAGGATCTACAATGAATAGACGCATGGTGCAGGGAATGGCAATTGAATCTCAGTGTAACCAAGTGTAATGTGCTGCGAATACATAGGAAGAAAGATGCTTTATCATTTAGCTACAATATAGCAGGTCAGCAACTGGAAGCAGTTAATTCCATTAATTATCTGGCAGAAGGCATTAGGAGTGATTTGAAATGGAATGACACTATAAAATTAATCGTTAGTAAAGTAGATGCTATTCATTGGAAGAATCCTGAGGAAATGCAATCCGAAAACAAAGGAAGTAGGTTACAGTACACTTCTCCGCCCACTGCTTGAATACTGCTCACCGGTGTGGGATCCGTACCAGATAGGGTTGAGAGAAGAGATGGAGAAGATCCAACGGAGAGCAGCGTGCTTCGTCAAAGGATCATTTAGTAATCGCGAGAGCGTTACGGAGATGATACATTAACTCTAGTGGAAGACTCTGCAAGAGAGACGCTCAGTAGCGAGGTACGGGCTTTTGTTGAAGTTTCGAGAACATACCTTCACCGAGGAGTCAAGCAGTATATTGCTCCCTCCTACGTATATCTCGCGAAGAGACCATGAGGATAAAAATCAGAAAGATTAGAGCCCACACAGAGGCATGCCGACAATCATTCTTTCCACGAGACTGGAATAGAAGGGAGAACCGATACAGGTACTCAAAGTACCACCCGCCACACACCGTCAGGTGGTTTGCGGAGTATGGATGTAGATATAGATGTAGATATAGATGTAGATATAGATGTAGATATAGATGTAGAAGTTCAGGAGATCTGTTTGGCCGTGTCATTTTATCCACATAACCGAGCTCTGCATTAATATCACAACCGTGAACCGATGAGAATTAGGTCGTTGATGCGGTGTAAAAGTTGACACAGTTTCCGACTGTAAAAGTGCTTTTTCGCCGCTCTGTCGCTAGAACTGGCGTAAACACTGACAAAAACAATGTTGATTCTGTGCAAACAGTCCCGTGACCAACCGGCAAGAGTTCAATATCTTTGACATCAACACCTGGCCGAATTTAAATAGCAATGATGTCTCGATTCCTGGGTCTGTATTTGCGATAACAATAAAACCAGTGATAAAAACGAGAGCTTCACAGGTTATTTCTTGGAGGAATGCTACGTGACACTTAAATTATGCAGTAAAAAGTTATTTAGTGCCAATGTCTTATGGTCACTAAGCTTTTTGACAACATTTTTAGTGCAAATATTAAAGCAAAGGTTCCCAGGCGCAACAGTTCCTTGAAATGGACATGGCTTCGTCCCCGTCTAAGAGCACATCGTCCGCCCTGTCAACACCCATTTCCACCGCGGCTGCCTCAGTGTGAGGCGGCATACTGCCCGGTGCCTGCGGTCGCCGCTCTTCCGTAGTTCGCCTCACGGGCACGTCTGCCAGTGTGACGTCTTCATCTGTGCCGTGAACATCTGCACATTTCCTTTTGCAACAAAAGACTGTGACAGTTGCCTGGTCAAGTGACACATCTATGGGTGCAGGAGGGGTGGTGGTGAGCAGGTCTTTTGTAGTCGATCACTTTTTCTTTCCAAGTCGTCTGCCTGATGCGGGACGTTGTGAAAGCGAATCCTGAGACACATCTCTTTCGGAGTCACGACGAGTAACTGTATCTGTTTTTTGTTTGGCCGGAACTTCGCCAGAACTTTCGCTGTCTTATGTGACTTCGTGTGGCTTATTTTCAGTGACCAGTTCATCAGTTGCTCGCAAGTGACATCTAATCAGATTGTGTGCCTATAGAGTATCGCCTCAATTGTGCGACTGAATTTGTGATTTCCTTTCAGACAAGTCACAGTTCGTAGTAACTGATGGAAGGCCATCGACTAAAGCAGAAGTAATATCTGGCGATACCGGATGAAGTGTTGTAGGCCCTCTCCTGTTCCCAACCTATACAAATAATGTAGGAGCCAATTTGAGCGGCTCTCTTAGATTGTTTCCAAATGATCCTCGCATTTACCGTCTAGTAAAGTCATCATAATATCAAAAACAGATCTATAATGTCGTAGACAGTACCTCAAAGTGGATGTGACTCTTTAAACAGTGAGGTCATCCAAGCGCATACTGAAAGTTGTCCGTTGCATTTCGATTACACGGTACATTACATGAGGCTGAAAGCTGCCAACTCGACTAAATAGCTAGGAATTAGAATTACGAACAACTTCAGCTGGAACGATCACATAGATAATGTTGTGTGGAAAGCAAACCAAAGACTACGTTTTATTGGCAGAACACTCAGAAGACACTACAGGTACACTTAAGAGACTGTCTACACTATGCATGTTCGTCCTGTGCTAGAATATTGCTCTGATGCATGAGATTCTTACCAAATATGGTTCACAGAGGTTATAGAAAAAGTTGGAAGAAAGGCAGCTTGTTTTGTATTACCGCAGCACAGGGGAGAGAGCGTCATATAGGATACGCGAACTGGGATGGATATCATAAAAAGAAAAAGGTTTTCGTTGCGGCAGGATCTCTTTATGAAATTTCGATCAACAATTTTCTCCTCCGAAAGTGCAATTGCAGGTTAGTCATGTAAATGTAGATGAGTACTGGATTGTCACCGAATTTCTAGATATGAAATTAAATAACGTGACACACCTAATGTTCACGTGTGTATTACAGTGTAGCAGATCAGTTAGTATGAATTACACGTTTTCAATTAGGAACACAAAATTTTTTTAGTTTACTGTCGAAGTGAACGGGAACGTATCAAAATACATATTTTTCTTTAAAAAATGACGAACCTGTGAGGCTACTGACCTGCTCATGCAAATATCTAATGATATTCCCAAACGGCCAAATGTCACTGACTTAAGGGTAGCAGCGTCATAAATAACTTTTCTTACAAGTAGAGGAAAAGTTATACAGTGATTGAATCCTATAATGATCTAATATGTGATGAGGTCTCTCATGTTTTGTACTTGATATACAGTTGTGGCATAATGTGTAAGCAACTGTATGACATATGACTATCTCACTTGTGTTTAATCTTGTGTATTCCAAATTGCAACTGTTTCATTAATGTTAGGGTACTCTCATCTGTAAGGTTGCTCCATCAGATGGATAGCTGCATTTATCATCTCGTTCTTTCAATTTCCAGAAACTAGTTATTTCTCCACAGTAAAATTCGAATCAAAATTAAAAGACAATTACTTGTTGAGGAATGGCTGAGGAGACTGATCAACATATAGTAATGAATCCTCTCGAACAGTAAACAAGCCGAACTGCAGAAATCTGGGCATGATTAATTCACTTTAGAGAATAAAATAAGAATAGTTCTCAGCTGATGGCATAAGTGTACCTCATTTTAGGATAGTCTCTGAATTTTAAATAAATCTCGGTCAGACGAGACCTCTGTACGTCCGTATTTATCGTTCGAGGTCACAAATCGTCATAATCACGACTTAATATAGATGATGGCTGTGACACCAGCTGTTAATGAACAGTGAAGCTCTGCTTGTTTTAGCTTTTGCATCATGTAGGTGAAGTGGTATTCCTAAGCCAGCTCAACATTTTTCTAAAGTGGTGTAAGGAAATCCTACATTTCGACACTCGGGCTTGTTAGACTGCAACACCAATAGGTGTTAATATGAAGCTAAATCTCGATTCGAGATCGGATAATTTTCGTGTCTTACTGTGACATATTTTTCACGATCACTATGCGAGCAAAGTTGTAATTGAGAACATCCAACTTTCAATATTCACGACAGTAAAATAATTTTGCGGCATTGGTACTGAATGTGTTTCACATGTCACGCTGGCGTAAGTGCTTGTAAGAGGAAACATAATATCAGCAGAATTCACTGACGTAAATCTGTAAAATGAGCTTCGGCCAAACGTAAAGAATAACTAGACATTATAGCGATATTCGACTGAACAAGCTAGACAGACAGAATCCGATTTCTTCTAAGCGACTTAAGTAGATTACGAACGCTACAATGTCAGTCAACCCCGGTAAGCTGTACCGAATACACAGCCATACACCCCGGGAAGCTGTTCCGAATACACAGCCATACAATCTAAGTGAGCCGGCCCGAGTGGCCGTGCGGTTCTAGGTGCTACAGTCTGGAGCCGAGTGACTGCTACGGTCGCAGGTTCGAATCCTGCCTCCGGCATGGATGTGTGTGATGTCCTTAGGTTAGTTAGGTTTAATTCGTTCTAAGTTGTAGGCGACTGATGACCTCAGAAGTGAAGTCGCATAGTGCTCAGAGTCATTTGAACCATTTTTGAACTAATCTCAGTGTAAACACAAATGTTTGTCCGTTTGGTTTCTATAAGAATCTGTACGTATCATCACAGTAAATTATATGGGAGCTTTTGCTATGGTCTGAACATTAAGAAACGCAACGCACACTGAAGGCAACAAACGTTTTTTCATGTCCTGCCGGATATGTTTCACTATATAAATTGTAAAAAAGTGAGTACGAAGCAGTGTTGTGTCTCAATGCAGCAAACCTATCTAACCGTATCTTATTTGCACACAAAATACAAGTTATTTTTCAGCTTATGTGACTCTTTTTAAACCAACAACGTACAAAGTATAAGTGATTTTTCAGTTTGTTGTGATTTTTAAGTCTTTTTTGCTATGTTATTTTTTAGTCTTTTTAGCTAGAACTTTCTTTTTTGTTAAGTGATTTTTCAGTATTTTTTTTGCTAGAACCATATCTTTTTTTGTTAAGTGATTTTTCAGTCTTTTTTGCTAGAATCTTGTCTTTTTTGTTGAGTGATTTTTTCAGTATTTTTTACTAGAACTTTGTACATCAGCCAAAGACGTCCACTGATCTTCTCTTTTCATACTATGTCGATCAGATGAAGCTTCCTGCCTTAGGCAAAGTAGGTGATGTCATTTATTACTCAACATAAACTGGTCAAAAATAATTGAACACAAGGCATCTAAGCTTAAAGCATTTATTTCTTAATTTCTTATTTACAGGAATTATCTCTTAATCGATGAGAGGGGATAAACAGTTCCGGCATTCGCCTTACAACCAAGGAAAACCTCCCGAAAACCCTGGTCGGAACTGAGGGACCACGATGAGATGTCATGCAGAGGCGGGCGTCCTCAAGGTCAGCGGTGCGTGGTAGACGCGTAGAGTGGGTGGGGTGGGTAGAGTTGCTGCTCCGTTCTGTGGCCGACGCGTAGCGTAGAGTAGCCGATGCGAAGCAGAGTCATGGATGCGTAGTCGCGGATGCAAAGCAGAGTCACGGATGCGTAGACTCGCGGATGCGTAGACTCGCGGATGCGGAGCGTAAACTTGCAGATGCGAAGCGTACACTCGGGGACGCGCAATGTACTGTCCCTGCCGAGTTGACTGGCAGATGAGAGAGTACGTAGCTTTTCCAGATGTGTAATCCTAGACACACAAAGTCACAGATATGTAACACCAAATGCGAAGGAGTCACTGACGTGCAGGCCCAGACGCGGAAGAGAGATGCGTAGCCACAGGCGGCGTGTTGTCCTGCAGGTGTGTAGGGTCGCAGAGAAGAGTCGCAGATGAGAAGAGCCACAGAGGCGAAGAGTCGCAGACACGCGTTCGCCGATGTGATGCACCTGTGGAGAGACGTACTTACGTATACTTACGTGAGAAGTTCTCGCCGTGAAAGCTGCTGTCGCCCCGTGTTGTCCTCTCCTGCTGCTGAAGTGGTCTGAATTTCCGTGGCGGCGCCTCTCCTTATATAGCCACTGCGGCTTTATTGAGCAGCATTTCCGAGGAAACCGTCCGTGTACGGTATTGTTGTCCTGGTTCTAATTGACATTATAGCAATCTGCAATACGGTTTGCATGTTTCCTTGCCACAATTTTTGTTAAGAGAGGCTCTACCCTAACATTTCTGAGAACGTCGCTTATAGCTGTTCGGACGATTTTATGATTTGTAACGGCTAAACAACTACAGAAACAAATTTTCGAATCTTGATTCTCATGACGATTGTACGACAGATACTGCGCTTTTCGCCGCTAAAACAGCAGCTTCTCATCGACGGTCTTCTAATATCCTTATCATCCGAATCTTTTAGTTGAAACCGAAAGCGACGTAAATCGGCTAATAATATTTGTGTATCGGAATGTTCCAGTCGTTACTTAGAATGTTTGTCCTTGATTCATCATGCACGTCGTGTATTCGAGAAGCTGCAGTGATCTGCCTGTGTGATTTCACAAGTACATATTCAGTACTAGAATTAACATATTCACTAAAAGTTTAAAGGGGGATATGTGAGGGGGGTAAAAACAAACGTACCATTACAGTCATATGCCTTATAAAGATCCCGCAGGCTCAGGTAGACATAGTAAGGTCTTTACAATATGTGCGAAAACGTCTGAGAAGCACATGTGCATGAGTACGAAACGGTAACAAGCAAAGGTGTCGTAGCAAACACACCTTAACGAACTATTATCAGTGTTTAAGTGGCCCAATACTTGACGTATTACGTTGACCCCTGACATGAAGGTATACTATAAAAGGACACACTGTGACGGACAAACTGCAAGTATTGAAAGACAAATGCTGATTGGTGAAAGACACTGGAGAGGAGAGGGGATGGAAAGCGGGGGTGGATTCTCACTTGTGAAGCATGGTGCTAAGGGAAGGGGTCGTACTGTTAAACCATACTGCATGAACAAATATAGCAGAAGGTGGAGTGTTCTAGAATGCCCAGTAAAATAATGAATAAACGAAGCTACACTAAGTAGTGAACATATGCCTAGAAATTACCACGCTACAGGCAGAATAAAGGCCCTAAAGGTAAAGAAGTGTCTAAAGTGATTCATTAATAAAATGTTAAAAAGCAACTTAACTGTGGGTGACGAAGTGTACGCTGCAAAATAACAATTTAAAAGATATGCTATCACTGAACATAGAATTTTGAGGAAAGAAAACATCACGCGGAGGCCAGCAACGAGCTGCGTACTTGGCTGCTCGGCCAAAAGCAGAGGCGTAATGCCTTCCAGGAAATGTCTGCTCGTAAGTTGAAGCTGATCTCTTAAAATGTAGCTATTGTTTTTCTCCAAGTGTGTGAAAATAATAAAGAACCTTAATTACCTGAGGATGCGTCTTCTGGTGACGCGAAAGCAGTAGTGATTTTTAATAAAATGTTGTTTTACAGGCAATGTGCATTATTCCTTTCAAAAATCTGTGTTAATGGTCATAGACATCTGCTTCGTAAAAACCAAGCTTCCCCTATACATAAACGTCTCTGAAGATCATCAACTCCACCGTCAACGATATAAATATGAAATTAGAATTATATATTAATACCATCAGCTGCTGACGGGCGTTGATATATATGAACGGGGACAGGTGAAAATGTGCGCTCACACCGGGACCCGAACCCCGGATCTCCTGCTTACAAGGCAGACGCTCTATCCATCTTTTTTTTTTTCATTCTGTTCGATATAGTTCTTTGGGTTTGGTCTGGGCGTACGTCACAAGACATCCCTTCAAGTTGATCGTTGGTTCCTTGTCTCAGTTTTGTTATTACAGAGAGCATGCAGCCCTCTGACCTAACACGATGAGCTACCGTGCCGTTGATCTGAGCCACCGATAGCACAGGGTATAGTGCGACTGCAGGGACTATCTCGCGCACACCTCCCGCGAGACACAGATTCTCTCATTATATGTCCACACACCACATTCGTATTGTCCCTACCCAACACACTCATTACTCGCGGAAGACATTCTTACGAAGTCGCATGACATTCTTACTAACAGGGGGAGGCCGCCAATTGTGAAATTCAGATTCGATTCATACTGCGCGTAATAAAAGCTCGTGGCCAGAGGTGTAATGTGGCAAAGCATCAAGATGCACTTCTCAGCCGTTGTCGAGAAAATCGACAGTTAAAAGAAACCGTTGCGGTGAAATACTCTCTACGATTAGTAATTTTCTACAGTGCAGCGGTAAGCGCTCGGGTTCGTAATACGAAGATCGCCGGATCGAATTTCGCTCCATGCAACTTTTTTTTTAGTACTTGTTTTTTGTAATATATATATATATATATATATAATTCCCGGCAATCAGTTGCAACAATTATGCATATAATAAGTTGTTGAAAGTCGTTTGTCGTGGAAAAACTGGCGACTTCGAACATCATTATGTTTTCCGCAAACAAAGTTGTATTTCACAAATGTTATTAATTGTCTTCATAATGTTAACCACGTATAGTTAACGGAAGACGTAGAAACGAATACGTATAGCGTAAGTCAAACGTTCGAATTAGGATAGAGACCCCTCGAACACAAACTTGCTGTGGCAGGTATGAAATATAAACTCCGTTACTCGGTCGTTACACTTGAAGGACAGATGTTGAATGGGCCGAAACGAGCCGCCCCATAACAGCGTAGTTGCCTGCTAACTTCGAAACAAGGTAGATACGGTCCCTAGCGCAACTTATAACATCGTCGAAAATCAGTGCTTTGGTACATCCTGTTAAACAAACGGAAAAATGGAGGCGGTACAATTGGAGAGCGATCCGCCTTCACCAACATGCATAAGCAATTCATTAATAGTTATATATATATATATATATATATATATATATATATATATATATATATATATATATATATAATTTTAATTGCAAAAAACTAATAATAAGAAAATATTGCATGGCGCGAGATTCGAGCCGGCGACCTTCGGATTACGAACCCCAGCACTTACCGCTGCGCTATGACGATGTAGAAAATCATTAATCGTAGAGAGTATTTCACCGCAACGGTTTCTTTTAACTGTCGATTTTCACGACAACGGCTGAGAAGTGCATCTTGGCGCTTTGCCACATTACACCTCTGGCCATGAGCTTTTATTGTGCGCAGTATGAATCGAATCTGAATTTCACAATTGGCGGCCTCCCCTTGTAAGTTCGGGTAAGATGTGTGTATCCGCACAGAAGAAGAAGGTCATGGCCGGTAATGCCAGAACTATAAACATATAAGTCTATAAATATGACTTTTGTACGCCACGTAAGATCATATGTCAGATGAATAGTCATGAAATGAATGTAATACCTCTGTGCTAAATCTATGAAATAGCAATTAGACCGTCCTGTTTGATGACACGGACGTTAGCAACGGCTTCAGCTCTGCGTAGCTTGAAAAATGGGCAATTTCGTTGGTTTAAATCTAACACAATACCTTAAACATCACTTTCGAACAACATTGAGTTCTAGATAAATCTGTATGTGGACCTCAAAACGTGCAGTGTGCCTGCGTTGCTATAGGACATGAACTGCAAGGTGTTCACACAGTTTGTCGTAACCGTAAGAAATCAAACCTCGACAGTAAAACTCATTGTACCACAGTTGACGGTTTGACGAAAACTTAAGGATTTCTGACGAAAAAATTGCATGAAACATCACTTCTAACCCGGATTACAACGAGATATCAATTACTGAAAATAACATTAAGAAACATATTATTGTAGTCACATTTGCTCACAAGCTATAAAATGCATTTTGAGCCGTACTCACGTATTGCATATTCGTGTAATGGGTCTCTGCCTCCTTGCCATTGAGAGTAAAATGCAAATCGTAGATATTGTTCTAGAGCATCACTCAATAACAGTAAAGCATTTTATACTTTCCAAAGCAGTGAGCTGTTGTTGACGCTTTCGACTAATTGCGATGGGGCGCTAGCAAGTTGATCCCGGAAACCACTGACGTATGCGGCATTCTGAACCGGTCTCACAAGAAATCTTCTACAAAAATGTTATTGGACGGAACTGTTATCACCGGTTGTCAGGAAGTGAAATACATTGTAGCTATGGCAGCATTACACTAAAGACTTCAGCATTCAGACGAAAGATGCTGTAAGAATCTAGGCAACAATCGGTTTCGAAAGCGAATCATTGCTTTCAGACGACCTACTGTTTGCTTATTGACCACGAGCGCAAAAGTAGCAGAGCGCCTCGATTAGAAGACAAGACTTCCCCCGGAAACTGCCGCAGCCTACAGTGTTCAGGATTGTCCTGATAGCCGGACTTGGAGAATTAGTTTATTTATCACACGTTGTAATCTGCGGGGCCTTAGACTCTGCGGCATTCGGACGCCGGCCGTGTTTTCTGTCCAAGAGGTTGCTTATACCACTTAACACATTCATGATTCTCTCGTTTGCTCACTCCTACAGCCCTGCACACAACAATCGAAACGAGTACCTCTGCATATGAGGGTTATCTTTCGAAGGAGACCGAAAAAATATTGTTTCACCCTTCACGGATAACACCGCCAATATCTCCGCCACACCTCGGCTATTATAAGCGACAGCTTGCTCCATCAGCAATATTAGTCGGACATATCACAATAATGTCATTAACTGCAGCCACATCAAAGAATGTTTATGAAGTGGACTGACAAGGCAGCCAGTCCACAGTGACGGGTAGCCGATAGAAAGGCACGCGTACACACTCACGCCGACGGGCGTCAATTCTGGAACAGGATAACTATTGAATGGTAGCAAGAAAAGTACGTAGCTGCTTTATACTTAACTTTATTATTTGATGACTACAGCATTCTTCTTGAGACATTTATACTATAACTCTCAAAGTAGGTAAGGCTAATGGCGCCTTGCTAGGTCGTAGCCATGGACTTAGCAGAAGGCTATTCTAACTGGCTCTCGGCAAATGAGAGGAAGGCTTCGTCCGTATGGTCGCTAGCAATCTCCTCGTACAACTGGGGCGAGTGCTATATCGTCTCTCGAGACCTGCCTTGTGGTGGCGCTAGGTCTGCGATCACACAGTGGCGACACGCGGGTCCGACATGTACTAAATGGACCGCGGCCGATTTAAGCTACCACCTAGCAAGTGTGGTGTCTGGCGGTGACACCACATTCCTCCCCCGCAAATCGGCGAACGGTCGTGAGATAAGGCTTCCGCCCGCCGTGGGGAGGACCCCATGTTGACGTATGCGACGAGGTGGGGAGCCTAACAACAGGCGAGGCTGTTCCACCCGCACCCGGCCATTCGGTCCGAGGGGAGCTAGGAAACGCCTGAAAAGCTAGTCCAGGGTGCACGTCAACATGCGGTGTATGCGCCCAAAAGAAACATGAGGGGCCGAAGTGTCGAACTCCATTGCGTCGGGGTAGCCGACGCGCGATGACGTCATGTGGTCCGGAGCGGTCGGGAGTTCCATGGCGGAGGACAGCTGGTCACGGGAAGCGATCGGCGGCGCGTGACCCTGGGAGGCGCTTGGCGGCTGCAGAGAAGCGTCTAATGCGGGCGGCGCCGGCGGGAGAACAGGCGGCGGCGGCGGCGGCGGCGGCTGCGGCTGCGGCGGCGCGTCGCCATGGGGCAAATGGGAAGGCATCGTCGGTAACACCTGGGGATGAGGCGAGCCAGTAGATGGGTCCCCAGGGCGCTGACCGGACGGCACCGTTGCTGAAAGCAGACGGGGAGCGGCAGAACCCGTGCGACGACAGAGGCGCAGCTGATTGAGATGCCGACGCACCTCACCAGAGGCCCCCAAAACCAAATACATCGCGCGGCCGAGGCAGCGAAGAATGCGCCCTGCGAGCCAACGCCGTGAACCGCGATAGTTGCGATAAAATACAACGTCGCCTGGAGCAAAAGCAGGAGTCTGCCGCTGCACAGGAACCTGATGCGGCGGATGCAGCAAAGACATCAAGGTGCGATGAGGACGACCGTGGAGCAACTCAGCCGGCGAGCGACCATCTCGGGGCTGAGAGCGATACGAAGACAAAAAGAGCAACAATGCGTCCTCCCGAGAATGCGACTCTTTCAATTTCAACATCTGTGACTTGAAAGTCCGGACCAATCGTTCAGCGGCACCGTTCGACTGAGGCGAAAACGGCGCGGATGTCAGATGTTGAATACCATTGGCCTGGCAGAATGACTGAAATTCTGCGGACATGAATTGTGGGCCATTGTCGGAAACAATAGTCTGCGGAAGACCTTCAATGCAAAAGATAGCAGACAACGCTTGGATGGTGGCGGAGGACGTCGTGGAAGACATCCGGACAACAAAAGGAAAATTACTGAAGGCATCGACCAGAACCAACCATCGAGCATTCCAGAATGGACCAGCAAAATCAATGTGCAAGCGTTGCCAAGGGGAAGTGGCTTTTGGCCATGCAAAGACTTTCCGCGGCGGTGCGGATTGTTGTTCGGCACACGCCATGCAAGAAGAACACATATTCGTAATCGCAGCATCGATTCCGAACCAAGTACAGTGCTGACGAGCAAGTTGTTTCGTTCGCACTATACCCCAATGTCCTTGGTGAAGAAGCCGTAAAACAGAGGACTGTAACGAACCTGGGACCACGACCCTGGACTGATCATTATCAGAACGCAACAACAAAACACCACGTCGAACAAAAAGTCTCTCCTTGTGAGCAAAAAATCGGCGAACCAACGGATCCTCGATCCGAGACTTTGACAAAGGCCATTGCGTAGCAACAAAACGCAAAACAGTAGCAAGGACAGGGTCAGCAGCTGTGGCTGTAGCTACACGACGAAAATCAATCGGAAACGATTCGACCACTTCATCGGTTTTCGAATCAATGAACATGCAAGCAAGTTCGGAAGAATCGAATGCTTTATCCTCAGCAACAGGCAAACGGGACAACGCATCGGCGTTTCCGTGCTTAGCAGTGGACCGATACAAGATATCGTAGCGGTACTGCGAGAGGAAAATAGACCAGCGAATGAATTTCTGCGCTGTACGAGGAGGTACAGGCTTGGTCGGATGAAAAAGCGATGTCAAAGGTTTGTGGTCTGTGATGATGGTGAAGTGACGACCATACAAGAAATCATGGAACTTAGTAACACCAAACACGAGAGCCAAAGCTTCTTTCTCTATCTGTGAATAATTTCTTTGCGCAGACGAGAGCAATTTGGACGCAAAGGCAATAGGGCGATCATGGGAGCCAACTTTGTGCGCAAGCACAGCACCGATCCCGAAATCCGATGCATCTACCATCAACAAAAGGGGTTTCTGGGGATCGAAAGGCGTGAGACAAGTATTAGAAAGCAACGCCGATTTCAACTGGCGAAAGGCGCGTTCGCATTCCGTCGTCCAGACGAACGGAACACCTTTACGGCGTAAGCGATGAAGCGGAGCTGAAATGGAAGAGGCATTGCGCACATATTAATTGTAATAGTTAATTTTACCCAACACACTCTGTAGCTGTTTCACATTGCAAGGGGAAGGTAAATCTTGTATGGCACGGAGGTGCTCTGGACTCGGATGTATGCCTTGGGCATTGATGACATGGCCCAGGTATGGTAAGTCACGAGCAAAAAACACACATTTGTCCTTCCTCAAGCGAAGACCATTTTGTCGCAAGACCTGAAATAATGTTCGTAAGTTCGCAAGATGATCTTCTTCTGTCTGTCCGGAGATCACTATATCGTCCAGATAGTTTGCTGCAGTAGGGACCGACGCACAAATAGTTTGTAAATATTGCTGAAACAATGCAGGGGCGGATGCACACCCGAATGGCAGTCTTTTGAACCTGTACAATCCAAGATGCGTGTTAAGTACCAAAACGCGCTGGGATTCGGCGTCCACAGGTATCTGCAAGTACGCACCGGCGAGATCCAAATTCGAAAAATATTGTCCCGGGCACAGTTTAGCAAAAAGGTCTTCCGGGCGGGGAAAAGGAAAAGTAGCAGTCACTAGTTGGGGATTCACTGTGGCCTTGAAGTCGACGCAAAGTCTCAATTTTCCGGAAGGTTTTGGCAAAATTACTAAGGGTGAGGCCCAGAGAGAAGCTTGCACACGTTCAATTACACCCTGTGATTCGAGATCGTTTAATGTTCTTGCGACCTCATCACGCAAGGCGTGGGGAACATTGCGCGCTCTGAAAAATTTCGGTTGCGCGTTTACTTTCAGTTCCAAATGTGCTTCATAGTGTTTAGCGCAACCTAAGCCCGGTGCAAAAATATCGGCAAATTCGTCACATAGACGAGAAACACTGTCTGAAGGCACAGTCTGATTCACTGAGAGGACCTGATTTACAATAGACATGTTAAACAACTGAAATAAATCTAAGCCAAACAAGTTCACTGCCGTAGAAGAACAAAGAACGTAAAATGACACCAGTTTTGTTTGTCCCTTGTATGTGGCAAGAAGGCTGCACCGTCCTAACACAGGTATTGTCTGTCCTGAATATGTGGTTAGCTTAACATTTGCGGAACGCAACGGAGGTTTGCCCAGTTGTTTGTACGTGTCGTGATTGAGCAATGAAACTGCAGCTCCGGTATCGAGCTGGAATGGTATCACTTTGCCTTCAAAGTCTAAGTCCACAAAAAGTTTATTGTTCCGCTGACGACAAGAGCGACTGTTTTGTGCAATTTGAACAGACACTGGTACAGAATCACTTGCTAATTGACGTGATTTCCGGCGACGTCGACGCACAGTTTTTGTGGGACGAACACAGGCACTGTTAGAGAAAGAGACACTGGACGAAGTGGAATTAACGACATGAATGTCCATGGGCGAAGGTCTACGAGCCTGAGTGTCCTTGGTTCGATTCCGGCGCGAAGCAAAGGGCCTGGAATGGTTGTGATTGTCTGAACGTAGCTTTTTCTGGCAAACACTTTGAACATGTCCTTTCTTATTGCAGAAAAAGCAAATAGCTTGGCGTGACGGGCAATGTTCACGCGAATGTCTAGTAGCACACCGCGGGCATGATTTCACTGCATTTGTGTGCTGGCGCGGCACACCTGGCTTAGCGCGCGGCGGCAGCTGTGCGGACGTATGCGAGGGCAGTTGACCGGGCCGCGCAGCTCGAGAGCGCCCGGCGGGCCGGTTAATGTTACACACAGCTGGCGAAGTTTCAAAAGATTCCTGAGCACAGTCAAGTGTGTCCTGTCTATCCAATATGTCTATCACTTGTTGAAGGGAGGGATTAACTAGTTTCAAAATTTGCTCCCGTATGCGAACATCAGAAACGTTCTGTGCAATTGCATCACGCACCATTGTATCTGAATAAGAAAGACCACAGTCACATTCAAAGGCACAGTCCCTAGTAAGTCCTTGCAATGTTGCTACCCACTCCCTATTAGTTTGACCGGCCGTACGTTTTGTACGAAAAAACGTATACCGTTTTGCAACCACATTAACTGTTTCTTTGAAATAGGCATCTAAGGCAGACAAAATTTCCTCGTAGGACAGAGTTGCTACGTCTCGTCGGGGAAACAATTTCACTATCACACGGTAGGTGGACACACCGACACAAGAAAGCAAAAACGGCTGCCACTCATTACCTTGAATTCTGCAGGCAGCGAGGTGGAAGGCAAACTGGCGGGACCACTCTTGCCAGGTCTCTTGGTTCGGGTCGTAGCGCCTAAAAGGCGGTGCAACGGCAGGTTGTGGCTGCGGTAGCGGTGAAGCGGCGGCGGCCGCATCGGTGTGCAGCGCACGTTGACCCTGGACGAGCTGTCCAAGGGCATCCAATAACGCCTGCGTCTGCTGACTCTGCAAGCGATAAGATTCGGACAGTACATCTGGCGAAGCCATGACACAAATAAATTAGGGCAAAGCAAAACACAAGATCCTTTGTAGACTCGTCGCCAATGAAGTGGACTGACAAGGCAGCCAGTCCACAGTGACGGGTAGCCGATAGAAAGGCACGCGTACACACTCACGCCGACGGGCGTCAATTCTGGAACAGGATAACTATTGAATGGTAGCAAGAAAAGTACGTAGCTGCTTTATACTTAACTTTATTATTTGATGACTACAGCATTCTTCTTGAGACATTTATACTATAACTCTCAAAGTAGGTAAGGCTAATGGCGCCTTGCTAGGTCGTAGCCATGGACTTAGCAGAAGGCTATTCTAACTGGCTCTCGGCAAATGAGAGGAAGGCTTCGTCCGTATTGTCGCTAGCAATCTCCTCGTACAACTGGGGCGAGTGCTATATCGTCTCTCGAGACCTGCCTTGTGGTGGCGCTAGGTCTGCGATCACACAGTGGCGACACGCGGGTCCGACATGTACTAAATGGACCGCGGCCGATTTAAGCTACCACCTAGCAAGTGTGGTGTCTGGCGGTGACACCACAGTTTACGGTAAATCTAACTATCCCAAGCACTGCTGCAATATATGGCCCTTGTGAACATTATCTTAAGATGAAATCGCAATTAAAATCGATCAGAGCCAGTGGACTTCGCTCGAGTAGCGTTCCTTCCTCTGTCGCGGCCCGGGACAGCCACAGCCGAAAAATGAGGTTTTGCGAGCTGCAATCACCTGGAGTGCTAGGGAAATAACGTCGCGGCAGTGGAACTAACCAAATATGCATTCGTTGTGTCCTAGGAGTAATCGCACACCTGGTGGCAGAGACCACCTGTGGAACAATCGAGAGTACGCTCACGTCAGCACCGACAACGTCTGTCAAATATTATGGAAGATAATTCGAAGCGCTTTCTGGAGAGTATGGGCGAAATAGTGAAGTCAGGTAGCACAGTCCCTAAGGGGTCAGCACAGTTGTCGATTCGCTCCAATAGTCCAAGCAAATCGTGACTTTATCTCGAAAGTTTTTAAGAAATTCTGAAAACTTGCTCATTAATGGTTTCCGGGAGGTAATTGCTGTTACCTTGCTGTCGCAGATTAACCCCGAAAATAAAAAACAAGCTACTGAAACCACAAAAAGTTTGGTATATTTAAATTTTTTATTCCAGAAAACGGAATTTTTGGAGTAACATCGTACTAAATTAAACGTTATTAGCTGCTCTGAAACAGTCATCGTACTTTCTGTCCACTGTTATCCTGTAAGCTCTTATGTAAATTACAATAATCGGCGATTCGCTGATTGATGTTACTGAATAACTTTCAACTGTTATCACAGCCTCTGTTACTTTCACATCGAAAGCCATGTCTTGACTTGTTACTGACACTACTGTTTCATTGATTGTTAGCTGTCGTACCTCATTACCAACTGTTTGTTTCCTACTCATGTCTTATTTCTACGAACCAAGCCTTTCTCGATTTCCGTTTACAAGAAAAGTTGCCTGAAGACATGATACAAGAATAAACATGTGTCGAATAGAAGAGATCGAGGATTCTGTATTAGAATCAGAATTTAAAAGTGCTTTGAAGCACTTAAGATCGAAAAAAGTCAGAAGGGATGGACAACATTCCATCATTGGGGGAAGTGGCAACAAAACGATTATTCATGTTGGTGTGTAGAATGTATGCGTCTGGCGCTACACAATCTGACTTTCGAAAAACATCATCCACAAAATTCCAAAGATTGCAAGACCGTATACAGAAGAATGCAAAAGAAAATTGAGGCTATGCTGGATGACGATCAGTTTGGATTTACGAAATAAGGGCACTAGATAAGCAATTATGACGTTGCGGTTAATAATGGAAGCAATGCTAAACAAAAATCAAGAGACATTTACACGATTTGTCGACCTGTAAAAAGCGTTCGAAGTGTCAGATGGTGCAATATGCAATAAATTCTAATAAAACCTGGAGTGAGCTATATGGGAACATGTACAATATATATAAGAGCCAAGAAGGAACAGTAAGTATGGAAGACGGAGTACGAAGGGTGTAAGACAGCAATGTAGTCTTTCGAGTATCTGTACATCGAAGAAGCAATGCGGAAATGAATGAAAAGTACAGCAGGGTGAGTGAAATGCAAGGTGAAAGGATAATGAATGACAAGATTCGCAAATGACATTGCTGTCCACAGTGAAAGTGGAGAAAAACTACAGGATTTGCTGAATGGAATGAACAGTCCACTGAGTGCAGACCATGGACTGACAGTATTTCGAAGAAAGAGGAAAAAAGGAGAAATAGCAGAAGTGAGAACAGTGAGTAATTTAACATAAGGATTGGTGATCATGAAGTATATGTAACTAAGGAATTCTGCTACCTAGGCAGCGAAGTAACTCACTATGGTCGCATCAAGGGGGACATAAAAAGCAAAGTCATTCCTGGCCAAGAGAGGTCTACTAGTATCAAATATAGGCCTTAACTTGAGAAAGAAAATTCTGAGAATGTACGTTTGGAGCACTTCACTGTATGGTAGTGAAACATGGACTGTGGGAAAACCGGAACACAAGAGATTCGAAGCATTTGAAATGTGTTGCCCCGAATGTTAAAAATTAGGTAGACTGAGAATGTAAGGAATGAGGAGTTACTGCGAAGAATCGAAGAGGAAAGGAATATGTGGACAGCACTGAGAAGGAGAAGGGACAGGATAATAGGACATCCGTTAAGACATCAGAGAATGACTTCCATGCTTCTAGAGGGAGCTGCAGAGGGGAAAAACCGTACAGCAAGAAAGAGACTGGATACATCCACAAAATAATCCAGAAAATAGGTTACAAGTGCTACTCTGAGGGATTCGTGGCGGGCCGCATCAAACCAGTCAGAAAACTAACGACTCAGAGAGGAAAAAAAAGAAGAAGAAAAGAGCGTGGAGCACGTGATCACATGCTGGATCGAAAATACTTTACACATTTTACTGAAAACAGTTTAGTACACGAAGATTGGAATTTAATGCTAAAGTTCAAAAAGTAATTTTCTTTCGCAATTTAACTTCCCATACCTTTACTTCGTATCACTGTTTCTAATGACACCGTGTTACAAGAACAACAGCTTAACATTTTGATGGCAGCGCGTATGAAATCAAGCTTAAGTTACAAGTTTTACATACTGACTGCAACTCATGGAAAATAACGTTAAAATTTACATCATTACACGCAGCTCAGGTAACAACTACATAATTTGTAAGCATGAGCTAGAAAACGTAGCTACGCTTTCACAAATTTTGACATAATGCATTTCCAGAAGAATAAACGTGTATTACTATATAAATTACTAGTTTCTAAAATGCGTTACAAGAGACTTTACTGCAGTGAACAGATTTTTGAAATAGCAAAAATAATTACATAACTTCAGGTAGAGAAAACTTTAAAATTTGATCCTGAATACACAAATACTAACTTACGTAAATCTTAGCGACACAGCGTTCTCAAACAGTATCTAACTATAGGAGCGGATGCAGCTGATCAGACACTGTGGTAGTTCCAAGTAAACAGTAGTGGCAGTACAGAATTAAATAGCGATTTTCTGTAACAAACACCAAGTAATAATTATCATTGACTAGCTTACAATATGACAAATTAAAACACTGACTAGCTTACAACACGTCAAATTCAAACCCAAATTACTTAATAGCCTGGCCCCAAATGATAACACACAGGTACAAGTTCCACTGTCAATTGGCTGCTTCCTGGGTTTTTGACAAAACAGCAATCATCAAGGTGGCCTTTACAATGCGTTAACAAAGAAGAACATTTGGGTAAGGGTATCTGAAATACAGTTTTGGTACGACAAACAAACAGAATTGTTTTCTTTTAACGCAACTGGTGTGCTTGCTATTCCTTCGTATCAGATATCTTGTTATTACATTCGCACCGCCCCCCCCCCCCTCCCCAGTGCCATCGGACATTTTCTTTTGCACTACATACACTTCCTTCATACAGTCAAAAAGAAAGTTTGGACGTGTTGAAAGCTCAAAAAGTAGTAAGACTCTATCACACAGTAAAAGTAAAATTATGTTCTACTACAATTTCAGAAGAACTACTCCAAATATTTACTTAAAATTGTGAAAAACTGTAACATAAAATAAAAATATCGGCAGTTGACGTTGCCATTTCGATACTGTTATATCAAGAGAGAACGTGTCTTCCATATATATCGTAAGTTTTGGAGCAAATGTCGGTATATCGATATGTCGATAGCTTATTAAAAGCCGTCTGTTCCGGCACATGTCGTCACAGTCCGTATTACTTGCGGCACTTCGCCGGGAGACTCCACGCAACGCTCGGCGCTATTCTCAAAACCAAGACCACTGCAGCACACACGAGCCCCGACAGCTCACTTCATAAGAAATTATCTGATGGGAAAATTTTGAGAGAGCAATCGAATTATCCAAAAACTTAGAAGGTGGATCAAAACAATCGCGAGAGAATTTGATAAAAGCAAACCTCACAGCTCACAATATATGGATTATAGCTAGATAAAGATCATTAAAACTCCATGAAGCTAAAATTTGAATGATTCGGCCTTACAATGAAGGCTTACAGTCGCTTTCCCACACATCATTCGATCACCAAAGCGCAAAGAGACTGTGGTACACGAAGTACTCTCCGCCACGCACTAGAAGATGTCTTCAGGGGAAATTCTTATTTTTTTTAGTCACAATTCTGTTTCAAAGAATAGAGGCACAATGTGTATATATCACGTAAAAAGTAAACACAATGAAAAGTTAAAAGAATTTTTTAGTTAGATCGCACATTTCGAAGAAGAAGGAAGTAGTTGAAACAGAGTGATATTCGCGTAGCTTAAAAGGAGAGCCACCTTCACACTGTGCAATACACTATTGTCTCTCTTCTCCAATTTAAAAGAATTAAGATACATACTCGAAGGAAAGAAACAAAATAATTTGCAGGCAACAGAAATAAGATATTAAGCGAACCATCAGTATAGACAGAAAAACCAAAACCAATGACACTAATTTATAAGTTAATACTAATCCACTTTCTACAATCCTGATATCAAAATCGCTGACTTTAAGTTACAAGCTGACAACTTATCTTTGATAGCTTGCATACAGGGTGAATCACTAAGTATTGCCACCTAGAATAACTCCGAAAGTATGATAGTAGCTTGAAAGTTTGTAGCACAAATGTTGCTTGGGACAACGGAGAACATAATATGGTTTTTTTTTGCTAGGTGGGGTCTCTTGAGAGATATGAAGGTCAACTTTGTTTTTTTAAATAGGATGCTATAATTTGGTACTTATTTTCTGATAACGGTTATCGAGACGAATTCAGTGATGTGTAACAGTAAGCTCTTTCAAGGTCAACGAAGGTAAAAAAGGTGGCATGAACGTCTATTTACAGAAGCTGCTCGACGTGCTGACCATTGGCATCAGTGCAGTGCTGCAGTTCACATATCATGGATTGAGTGGTATTCGTTATCACATCGGCACTTGTCGAAGCACATGCTCTGACAATTCTCTCTCGTATATCGCACAAATAGTAAATATTCACCGAATATGGCGTATCCATCTAACGTGCCACTGACATGAAAACACCGACGGTTTCCCAATACAATACCAATAGGAACGGCAAGACTCGTATCGACGAATCAAGCGAATGTGAATGATGTATTCCTTCGAAGAACAGGTCGATATGCTTCTCATTTACGGAGAATGCCAACGAAATTCAGTGAGAGATAGAGACTTTTATGCTGAAAGACATCCTCAGTGTAGTCACGCTACACGTCGTACATTTAAATATGTGTATGACAAATTGAGAACTACTGGATCTCTAACGCACCGACAACGTATTCGGCAAAGGAAAGTTAATAACGAGGAAACGGAAATTGGTACTCTTGTCATTGTGGTTCGAGATCCTTGTGTTAGTAAGCGTGAAATCGCAAGGGAATCTGGCATGAGCCCGAGTAGTGTTGTTCGTGTTCTGCATCGCCATAAATATCATGCTTACCATATCAGTCACCACCATGAATTAACTGGTACGGATTGCATGCGTCGCATTGAATTCTACCAATGGGCTCAACTTCACTCAGAGGGATGTCACATTTATTAATTTGATTTTATTTACTGACGAGGCTACATTCGCGAGCCACGGAAATGTTAATGCAAGTTGCTTACCAAAAACCGTGATCGGTGAATGTAACGTGTGGGATTCTGGAGGACAGAATTATAGACCCGTATTTCATCGAAGAAAATCTTTATAGTAGGAATTACACCACATTTCTGCAACAAACATTAGGTCTGTTATTGGAAGAAATACCTTTAGGAACAAGGAACAGAATGCGGTATCAGCACGATGGGTGTCGGCACATTTTTCACTGATGGCTAGAAGTGAGTTGCAGAGACAATTCCCAAATCGTTGTATTGGACGCGGAGGTGATATGTCGTGGTGGGCTCGTTCGCCAGACTTAACGTCTCTGGATTTTTTTCTTGTCGGGATTCGTAAAAGACATTGTTTATGAGACGTACCAACTACACCTGAAGATATCCGAGAGAGAATTGTCGGAGCATGTGCTTGGATAAGTGCCGTGTGATACGGATTACCTCTCAATCTATGACAAGAAGATTACAGCACTGCATTGATACCAACGGTTATCCCTTCGAACCCCTCTGTAAATGGACGTTTATGCCAACTTTGTGACCTTCGTTGGCCTTCAAAGACCTCACTGTTGTACATCATTGGATTCTTCTCGATAGCCGCTATCAGAAAATAAGTGCCAAACTATAGCATCCCATTTAAAACACAAACGTCATATTATGGCCCCAGTTGTCCCATGCAGCTTTTGTCCCACACACATTTCAGCTCTTATCATACTGTCGGAATTGTTCTGGTTGGCAATAGTTAGTGACTGCCATACATCATGAACTCTGATACTTGCCATGGGACATTGAAGTGAGGAAACATGTAATTAACGTAACGTTCGTCTCACACTTAGCCACAATGCGTGGAATGTCGACCGTCTGGGATGCTTTTAAAACTTTCTCAACCCCCCCGTATTTTAAATTTCGCTATGGTTAGATCCCAATAATACCGTTATATTGCATCGTGACGAAATGCACTTCCAAGAGACACTCATTATCGATAAAATATGATTACGAATTGACTTCTAATTTTCAGATTTCTGGGAAACATTCCGACGATGTGCAGATACATGGCGAGGGTAATCATTCGAAACGGAACTTTGATTACGACTGTAGATTTGTTGCAATGATTGATAACCCACATAGAATACACGGCCTAATGTTAACAATAAAATTTAGATAGTCACTCATTTCCAGAAGTCGATCTGAAGTTACAAGATAGTACCAGTGCGGATGACCGCAAAGGTAACATGGAAATTGGGGGTCCATGCAAGAAGAGAGAATAATCTTGCATTAATGCTAAAACAAGCACATGCAAAATAGTAACAGGAAGGAATAACGGTTTCACTACCACTATTGAATCATACCAAGCAAGGGTACGTGCTGCACATTTACTTCATCGAAGTCAAGCGTATCCCACCGAATTTAATAAATTGTGTAATATATGTGATATTTGAAACTCGTTCTATAAATTAGGGTTCATTCTGTGTTTAATTATTTGTCCCACGCATTAAAACACACTGTGCGAACGATATATCCGTTTTGCGCACGCGTAGTGGACGAGTCATGTACAAATACTTACTCTAGTAATGAAGGAACAAAATTCAGATGTGTCGATCGAAATACGCAACTCATTTCAAAATTACGAGCTAACTGCTAAACGCTGTAACTGTGACCTATCTAACGCGGAATTTAACTCTTTGCTTGGCACATACAAATATTGAGGAAGAAAAGAGTTAAGTAACTTAAATTACATGTGTATATGGTCATTTGAGCACTTTCACATCGGTTTTTCAAAATGCTGTTGTTGTTGTTGTTGTGGTCTTCAGTCCTGAGACTGGTTTGATGCAGCTCTCCATGTTAATCTATCCTGTGCACGCTTCTTCATCTCCCAGTACCTACTGCAACCTTCTTCTGGTCAAGTTGTGCCACAAACTTCTCTTATCCCCAATCCTATTCAATACTTCCTCATTAGTTATGTGATCTACCCATCTAATCTTCAACATTCTTCTGTAGCACCACATTTCGAAAGCCTCTATTCTCTTCTTGTCCAAATTATTTATCGTCCATGTTTCACTTCCATACATGGCTACACTCCATACGAATACTTTCAGAAATGACTTCCTGACACTTAAATCTATACTCGATGTTAACAAATTTCTCTTCTTCAGAAACGCTTTCCTTGCCATTGCCAGTCTACATTTTATATCCTCTCTATTTCAACCATCATCAGTTATTTTGCTCCCCAAATAGCAAAACTTCTTTACTACTTTAAGTGTCTCATTTCCTAATCTAATTCCCTCAGCATCACCCGACTTAATTAGACTACATTCCATTATCCTCGTTTTGCTTTTCTTGATGTTCATCTTATATCCTCCTTTCAAGACACTGTCCATTCCATTCAGCTGCTCTTCCAAGTCCTTTGCTGTCTCTGACAGAATTACAATGTCATCGGCGAACCTCAAAGTTTTTATTTCTTCTCCATGGATTTTAATACCTACTCCGAATTTTTCTTTTGTTTCCTTTACTGCTTGCTCAATATAAAGATTGAATAACATCGGGGAGAGGCTACAACCCTGTCTTACTCCCTTCCCAACCACTGCTTCCCTTTCATGTCCCTCGACTCTCATAACTGCCATCTTGTTTCTGTACAAATTGTAAATGGCCTCTCGCTCCCTGTATTTTACCCCTGCCAACTTTAGAATTTGAAAGAGAGTATTCCAGTCAACATTGTCAAAAGCTTTCTCTATGTCTACAAATGCTCGAAACGTAGGTTTGCCTTTCCTTAATCTTTCTTCTAAGATAAGTCGTAAGGTCAGTATTGCCTCACGTGTTCCAGTGTTTCTTCGGAATCCAAACTGATCTTCCCCGAGGTCGGCTTCTACTAGTTTTTCCATTCGTCTGTAAAGAATTTGTGTTAGTATGCAGTATGTTGCCTTAATGTATTGTTGCTTACATTTCTACACTAGCTCACGTGTACGACTTCCTCTTATCGTTTACAAGCTGTTTCCGTGCACAAGAAAAAACAGCGCTACTGAACAGAAAGCAAGTGCTGCACTGGTAACCGATGGTCACATAAACTCACACGGTGTCTGCTGAAGATGCACAGTGTTCAAAATCTTTTCACCAGAGAGAACAACGTACTGCCGTATATGAGAGCTTAAATGTTGCTCACAAGCACTATTGTGCATCAAAAGATGAAACTTGAAACACGCTGCAGGAAACAGTGTGCAATTTTTATGTTGCTTGACAGCAATACTGGCAAATAAAGGGTTAACTTGGTTCTGCACGAGGGTCATTACTCGAAATCATTAACCTGCTTGTACCAAGGTATCAAATTTATATCAGCATCGTTATACTCACGAACTGAGTAACGGACAATATTTTAAGAGTTTCGAAGTGTTTCTCAAGTGAAGAAACAACAGTGACGATGACACGCGGTCCACTTTGACATGATCAAAGAGAAGAATCTAATTGAAACATCAACCACGAGAATTTATCTTCACGATTTGAAATGAAAAGACACTCCCGACCACTCAGTCTGAAAATAAACAAAACACGTATCTGTCCTCACAAACTGAAACACAGAGTCGTACAAAAGCATGTTCCAAAGAACATCATGCTTATCATACCAGCGATCGGGCCATTAGGGAGAATCCTGGGAAGTTATTTACTTAATTAGGTAGTTGCACGTTCCATAGATAATTTGAAGGATTCTTTTATGGAAATGATGTGGAACAAGATAGTTTACAGGTTATGTATACATGACTAATGTTGACATTAATGAATACATCATCATTTTATTCCTACTCATGCAGCGACACTTGAAAACACGTTTTTTTATTGGCTACAACTTTTTAAGTAAAAATTCGTCAGTGAAATAAAAGGAGTTGTCCAGGAGAAAGCCGGCCCATGGGCTAAGTCGTAGGAAAGCGCTGTTTTTAAGGGGGCTGAGATGAA
Organism: Schistocerca serialis cubense; assembly: GCF_023864345.2. Lineage (NCBI taxonomy): Eukaryota > Metazoa > Arthropoda > Insecta > Orthoptera > Acrididae > Schistocerca > Schistocerca serialis. The sequence goes on along the minus strand of NC_064639.1, from coordinate 937,288,706 downwards.
TAGCAAATAGCTCGTTGAGACTGAAAATCTGAAAATTCTCTGATTCGCACAGAATTACCCTTTTTCAATCGTACACGAAGGCCCGTCATCGGCAGTTGCCACAAAAAACAGTCCTTTTGCTAAAGTAAGTGGGAAACCAACCGTAACGCTTTGACCTCACTGAAGAAGCATAGCAAGGTTGTTACTACCTTACGGGACAAAACAAGAGAGTTTCTGTTTCCCTCACCGGCAGGTTTGGACACGTACACCCACACGTTCATACCTAGAGGATATGGGACATGGAGTGCGTAAGTGGCTTCCCAGCGTCTGTACAGCAGATATACAAGTCTAACGGGCAAATCTCTACAAAAAGATAAATGAAATTGCACTTACACGGCCACCTTTCAGACACCTCTGTAATGATCAAAATATCATGTCTTAAATATTACTCTAACAGTCAAGATATATACTGTGGTTCTAATGCAAAGGCAACTAGGAATATAACTGACTACATTTGTCAGATCTATTTAACAACGTGTTTGTAGAAATATTTAGTTTGATTTGTTTTCCTGCGATTCGTTAAAAGAGTCACATTCTTTACCTTACATGTCAGAATATTATACGACAGACAGTTAGCACCTTACAGAGCGCTTAATCTGACAGGATTATTAACACCAAAGACACAATTTTAATACAGGTGTTAGCTTTCACCTGTCCAAAGCTCGCATTATAAAGTAGCAACCTCATGTTTACCTTTAACATGCCGGTATTTAGTACAATTAGACCGGGATTTTACAATTGTGATACACCGTGAACAGGCTGCTATGCTACTGTAACGTAACAGGTAGATGCAGCAGAACATGTTTTTTAAAACACGATATAGAAGAAATGAGGAAAAAACAAACAGAACAGCTATTTCGCATTGTCTTGCGCAGTAGGCGAATCACTAGCAGAGAGATTCACGAGCAAGCGGCCCAGTTGCACAGTTATTGGATTTCCCTGCGCGAGACGTCGCTTTGTCGATTTCCTGGTATCCCATTTGTGGTCTGCAGGCCACTGGCTTTCACTGGAAGCCAAGTGGGCAGTGGACTCCACTTATCTAGGCTGCGTGGAGGACATAAAAGCGGTAAATGCAATCACGCACTGTTGGGGAAACGAGGATCGCGTACGCTACACAGCAGTGTAAGGAGCAGTCAAACGAAAACGAGACAGATGTAATAAACTCTTTGTTATTTCAAAAGAAATGTATCCCACTGTGAGATAAGACAGTCAAAGTCTTCATGGAAAAATGTTTGCGGTTGCATTCTCTATGACATGTCACATCACTCATACAACAAGGTTCACTTATCACGTAAGAACTGGGGGTCGCAAACGCCACGAGAGGCACTACGGCCGCGAGAGGGCGTTGCTATACAAACACGGGCGGGGAGCACAGAGACAGCCGCTATTCACGCCGTAGAAGCGCTGGGAGTAACATGGCTAGCTAACACACAGCGAGATGGATGAAAAGCATTTATGGCGCGACCGTCTGCAGTGGACGAGAAACCGTGTGTCGTGCGAAATATCCCAATAATAAGATGCTGTGTGACACATTATTCGCCACCCTGTATCGCCGTTTGTGCTAAACCGGCTCGTTCCGTGCGCACAAGTCGGATGATGGTCGCCAACGAACACGGGCAGTTGCGGGAAAAGAATGCGCTCTCGAAAGGGTGCAGCGTATGTCGTCAACAAATACATAAGATGTATGTGCTCCACTGTTATCCCCCCATCTTCCGTCTTCCATTTCATTTCCAAAGCGTCCAGGCATTGCAGCCGGAGGACTACAACAAGTGCATGTGATTTACGCGGTGGTTTCTGCAGGATTCCGGTGCAGACTGAAGCTTCCCATCGAGTGTCCTCTTCATCGATGAGGATGCGTTCTCACTCGAGAATATTATGAACGTTCACGATCTGCATACACGGGCAGATGAGAAGCTACATGCTACTCTTACGTATGCTTCACAATCTAAATTTACCCTTAACGTGCGGGCTGACGAAGTCGGAGATTATTTAATTGAACCGTACATTTTCCCGGACAGACTTGACGGGCGCACGGTATATGGTATTCCTCAGAGAGGCTCTACCGGACATGCTGAATGATGTTTCATGCCTACCTGTCACCGCATTCGACTTCGCAAAAACAGACATAAATTCTGATGGTATAACCGCAATCAGTGGTTTTACAATGTTACTTATAATCCGTCTTGATTGCATAAAATGTTTGTTCGTATGACCGGTTTCTATTCCTCTAGAACCATCTTCAGATCTGTAACGATAATGATACTAATTTACTATTTTACGATTGCAAATCTTTTTCATCCTATCCAGTCACCATCAAATGTACCAGAACGTACCTGCAATTTAGGTTACAGGAGTAACCCGTCCACACACTGCAAACTTCACATACTGCGTCATATAAAATTAGTTGGTAGAATTTACGTCATTTATATTAGTGTTTTAATTAATATAAATGACATGCATTCTGCCAACTAATTTTACGTGACGGAGCACGTAAAGGTTCCAGCCGGCCGGAGTGGTCGTGCGGTTCTAGGCGCTACACTCTGGAACCGCGTGACCGCTACGGTCGCAGGTTCGAATCTTGCCTCGGGCATGGATGTGTGTGATGTCCTTAGGTTGGTTCGGCTTAATTAGTTCCACGTTCTAGGGAACTGATAACCTCAGAAGTTAAGTCCCATAGTACTCAGAGCCATTTGAACCATTTTTTGAAGGTTGCAGTGTGTGGACGGGTTACTCCTGTAACGGAAATTGCACGTACGTTCTGGAACATCTGATGGTGATTGGATAGGCTGAAAAAGGTTTGCATTAGTGAAATAGTAAATTAGTATCATTATTGTTATAGATGTGAAGATGGTTTTAGAGGAACGGAAACCGGTCATATGAACAAACATTTTATGCAATCAAGACGGATTTTAAGTGGCATTCGACTTTTCAACACGACGGAGCCGCCGCATATTTCAGCAAGCAAGTGAGGACACATCTGCAGGCAAACTTTCCCGGCCGCTGGATTTATCTTGGTGGGCCAGTCGTATAGCCACCACGATCACTAGTCGGTTTTTACCTCTGGGGGCATCTGAAGGCCACGTGCATGGAACACCTGTTACAGTACCAGAGGATATAGTGGACAGGTTTGTTGCGCGCAGCAGGATGTCTTCGAGATACATCAGATCATCTTTGAAAGGATGCGCCGTTCAGCATAGCATCGATGTCAGGCGCGTCTCGATGCATCTAGGTAAACGTTTGAGCTTCTTCTGTACTTATCTTCCGTTTGTGGCATCTGCCATTTAGTAGTCCCAGCTGGCCTTTGCGATCCACAGTTCCTACGTGATTACTGTTTCATGTCGTATGGTCGATGTCAGTTCGTGCACGTTTTTTCAAAATGTCCTGTATAATGAAGTGAAATTACTAGGTTGTACTTACTGTTTAATTGTATACACAACGCTTCTATTGTTTAGTAAGAGCAGGAGTATTACATTTGCAAGGTCGGTCTCAGTGTCCGGGCTGGCTCCTTTGTTGTTATGTAACCTATTAATGATTTTGTTCGGGGTTGTTTAAATGACGAGTCGCTGGAACGTTTTGTTGCTTTTATCTGTGGCCTTCTTCATTTGCCTATTCTTGACAGACATTTTACAACAACAATTCTCAGGCACACATTGTGCAACTCTCTTGAGCTACACAAAGAAAGTAGCCAAACAACGAGCAACATTTCCCAAACTCAATAGCTACTAAACCAACTCTCACACTATCTGACCCAATTCTGACGCTATGTGAAACATATGCTTGAGCATTGTCCTTGCTGAGTTCCCAATAAGGTTCTATCGCAGAGGAAATCAGCCACACTCTCGATATAGGCGTATGGTATGGTCGTTTGTTGTACACGAGATTGTCGTACGTAAGACATTGGTTCAGAGCGCTGGAGAATAAGACCACTGGCTTGTGCGGGAGCTGACGGAAGTGTTTGTTTAAAACGCCATCCAAACCAGGAGCCGACTGCTCATGAGGATCCGTTGGACTTCTGCCAGGGATGTAAGGTGAGGAGCAGTAAGACGTGGTCAGTATCTGAAAGCGGTACCGGCCACCAGAACATCATGTTCATCCTGGAGTTCCTCGGGTCTAAGATCCTGGACGAGCTGTTGATTCTCGGCCTCAGATACATCGACCAGAGTTTTCACCACATGGAGGGCATCATAAGTCAAACCATCCACTATGCAGGTAGTATCGTTGATTCTCACTGCACACCAGTCCAGAGCCCAGACAACATCCCATTCTGACTTAAGTTCGAATAGATAGGTGGACATCTTGTCCTAGCATTGTTACGATTTCCAATCGGCGAGTAGAGGCGTTCATTGCCTACCAGACTTTTGCAGTTACGTATTCAACATCACTTACCACGTTGGCAAGTGTTGTCAGGTAATGTTTTGCCTGGTGGTGCCCTCACCTCAGCGATGGAGCCAGTCTGTATGATAGCAAACCATTATGCATAGACGACAATCATCTGCAGCTCTGAGATGCTTTTCTGAGAGAAGTAAAGTATCCAGTGGTTGCCGTAAAGGAAGATGTTCAGTTCACCTTCCATCCTTTTAATTCCATTAGCATTGTAAATACGGACAACTAAATCCCGAGGGGCTGGTAATTGTGTTGTGGGTGTTATGCCATTATAACAAAATCTGGCTGAGCCTTTCAACCAGGACGATGAGATTTGTGATCCTGTCCTCCAACTGACGAATCTTCGGAGCTGTTCCACAAATGAAAGCCCTGCTGTGGCGTTGCATGAACAGAAAGATGACCTGGAGGATCCCCTGCATGTCATTCTGAAACAAAGCATCTGTCTTCACCACTGGGGAGAAATCCTGAGTGGCTGCTTTTACCATGTGGTGGGTAGGGGTGGGTGTTACGGCACACTGAGAATTTGCCTCAATGGAGGGTAGGGTCATGGAGGGTAGGGTCATTGGCGTGAGGAGGCTCCAGTGGCCTTTCTATTTGGTGGGCATTGGTATTTGTCACAGGAGACAGAAAGGACTGAGATGCAGCAGCAAAGTTAGTCGTATGGGCCAGAGCTGGAGGAGGCCCCTGCATTAGGTGTCTATGCATCTACAGTTTGAAGGGCGTCTAGCTTACCCCTTAATACAGGAAAACTGGTCTGGACCCACAGTGGCGGTAGTGACCGATCTGTCCTTGGCTTTCTTCTTGGAGGGTGGGAAGACTTCATAGCCTTCTGGTATATAGAACAGCCAGCACTGCCAGGAAGCCAGATAGTGTGGTCGTGAGATGTGCCCAAACAGCAGGCACAGATGGATTTTTCTCTGGCCAGTTTGCAGTCCTCCAGCGCATGTGGGCAAGCACACTGGACAGACCAGAAAGGCAGTGAGCTGTTTTTACAGGTGTGTTGCAAACGTTGACACCTAAGACGGATGGATGGGCCGTTGTGTGTTTGGTGCACATGAGATATCTGGTTGGTAAATGCATTCGATGTCTTCTTTCCTAATAAGGGAGACGACATGTATTGGCGTAGCGATTAAGTTCTAGGTCTCAGGGTCTCTCTTGTTGTATTGGTGAACCAAATGGTTCAACAACTCGGTACAGAGCAATTTATCACTGACATCTGTTTTTGTAACTTTGGATGGAATTTCTTTGACGACAGTTCTTTTTTTTCTTATGTTGCCTGAAGTCTAATGGGAATAGCAATGCACTGCACACAACTTCTCAAAGCTGAGGACTATGAGATAGCCGTCCTTTGTGTCAATCAGGTACTTCACATGGTATCTTTCGTAAACTGCCAGCAAATGGCCTGTAATAAGGCGCTGCAGCTCAGTGTTCGGTTTAATACAATTCGGAGGATTGTAAATGACGGCCGGTGTGACCGAGTGGTTCTAGGCACTTCAGTATGAAACCGCGCAGCAAGTTCGAATCCTGCCTCGGGCATGGATGTGTGTGATGTCCTTCGGTTGGTTAGGTTTCAGTAGTTTTTAGTTCTAGGGGACTGATGACCTCAGATGTTAAACCCATAGTGCTCAGAGCCATTTGAACCATTTGATTGTAAACCACAATAGGAGGGAACTTCCTTTCCTTTGGCGGTGGTGATGAATTCTGAGAAGTGAGGTCTGGAGGGAGACCCATTTTCTGGTCCATGACACCACGCATGCTATTTGCCCCGGTAGGGAGGCGTCCGAATCACGGTCGCTGTAATGGCGCGAGCGGATGACCGTTTAGATTTCCAGCCATGGAGGGTGACGACACTGACGGAGGTCCCATGAGGATTGACAGGCCGACGATCTGGTGTAGATGGAAAAAGCACCCGAAGATGCGTCCACATTTTGGTCGGTTGTATCAGTGTTTGCTGCCGACATGGCGTGAGAAGTCTATCAGCAGGCGCCCATGTGAGTTGTCGGATGGCGAGATGGAAGAGCAGTTACTCACCTGATGCTGCGGACAAACTCTCGTGAATCGATATCACTGTCAGTGTCCAAAGATTCGCCTAGCTGCGGATTTCCGTCCTTAGCCCTTCCAAGTTTTTTCTCGGCCCCTACAGACGTAGCCAGGGCCCTGGGTGACGCAAAACCTAAAATAGCGGCCAGCGTTCAGTGACTGGATTTCGTTGATTTTTGGCGCAACGATCCCTTCGATCACTCTGTCACTGGTTTCTCAAATAAGACGACAACTGGAAATTTAGACGGCTGAAGGTGTTTTGATGCAACATTTTACACTGAATAGCCGAGACCGGCAACCATTTGTATAAAGATGGTCTTACAGAGACGCAAATGACAGAGCTGAGAGGGAGCCACCTATAGTACACGCCACCCGAGGTTCTAGCGTGATCCACTAGTGGCACACGATAGTGTTAACATACTAAAACTGAAAGATGGTTAAGTCAAATAATCTTCATATTCTGTAAATGTGCAATTTCATATTACGAAAACATGACCTGTCTTAGTAACTGGAGGGCAGGTAATTTGTAAACGGCAGTAAATAAAATTAAAAAATGCAGAACTAAAATGTAAAATAAGATATTATTTGAGTTCCACAAGGGTTTCTACACAGTTCTTCATTTCCATTTGGTGCTCAAACTGTGTATTAAATCATAGACATTATTGAGTAATAGTTTTCTGAGTATCGTAATGCGTCAAAATGTAAAAAAGTATAGTGGAGAAACAAATGTTTCGGCCACCACTAAAATGCTACTGATGTGCTTTAGCTGTGCGACTCCAAACACCTAAAACACATAAGTAGATGTTTTAAGCGTGACTCAATCTTTTCACCTTTACAGCAATAAAAACCAAGCCAAGAAATAAATTGCATGAAATGTCACTGTACATATTCCACATGGTCCATGTGTTGTGACGAAAGTTCCTTGTGCTGAACTGAATCCTCTCGACATGCAGGGTGTTTCAAAAAGGACGTTACAACTTTGAAAATTCACATAAATTAATTCATAGTGCCTGTAGAAGTGATTGTAGTGTCAATTTGATGGGAAATACATCAAGTTTTGTCTCGCATAGATTGCTAGTGCCGAGTCGCATCTTAAGGAGCGCTAGCGGCAGTTCCGTTAAAGATGGCTGCCCTAACGTGCTAGCTGTGTGTTTTGGTTTGAGGAATCGAAGTCGGCGACAACAGTTCAGCGTAATTTCAGCTCCAACTACACTAAAGGTCCTCTTAATAGGCCTAAAATTTAAGAGTGGTATAAATGTCTTGTAGAAACAGGGTGGTCGGTAAGACATGGGAAATCACCAGGTCGTTCAAGGACATCTGACGACGTCGTTGAGCGAGTGAAACAACGTCTAGTCAATAGCCCCACGAAATCGACCCGGCGTGCATCTGGCGAACTGCAACACGCACACTGTTTGGCGTGTGTTGAGAAACCGTTTGCCTTTGAAACAGTAAAGATTGACGATCGTATAAGCAATAAAAGAGACTGATAAAACTGCTCACAAGAACTTCCGTGCTGATATGTTAAATCGACTATATGAGGATGAACATTTCGTGGAGGAAATCGTCTTTTCTGACGAATCGACTTCTCATTTAAGTGACAACATTAACACACACATGTGTAGGATTTGAGGAAGTGAAAACCCACAGCAAACATTGCGACATGTTCGCGATAGGCCTAAACTGAAGGTTTTTTGTGCATTGAACAAGAACAAAGTGTACGGACCATTCTTTTCTGTGAGAGAACCATCAATGGGACAATGTACCTGGATATGTTACAACAATGTTCGATGCCAGAGATCGATGAGGATGATGAACAAAATTTTTACCTCATGCAAGATGATGCACCACCCCACTACCTGACTGACGTCCGGAACTTTGTCAGTAATCGCTTTCCAGGTCAATATATTGGCCGTAGGGAGCAAATTGCATCATGGCCCCTACATTCCCCAGACCTGACACCACTCGATTTTTTATGGGTATTTATCAAGGATATCGTGTTTGTACCTCCTGTGCCGGCTTCTCTACCTGAACTTAGAGCAAGAATTTACGCCGCCACTGACTAAGTTACAACTGCAATGCTACAGCGAAACTAGTTCAAGGTAAAAATACATGACGCGTTTCCCTACTAAATAACACTAAATCCAGCTCTATATCTTCTTTCAATAAATGTACGTGAATTTTTAAAGTTGTTAAGTCCTTTTTGAAAAACTCTGTATAGTAAAACGGAAGCGTATTTCTTTATGAGCCAAATTTGAAAAACGATTTTCTTGAGGTAATCTTCCTGTTCTCAAAAAGAAACAAAGAACGAAGGACAAATCCACAATGATCAACAGATGGACGAATCGACAGTTCGGCGGTAGAGTTTAAAGCCTGCAGCCTTACTTGGTTGGCGGACAGAAAAATAAAACATTCACTGGACGTTGCTGAATGAAAATAATCATCCTCGAAGTACTTCGTCGCTAACAAAATAATTGTCTTCTAAATCTAAAGCACCCGACGGAAATATCGAAAAAAATTAGAAATTGGCATCAGACATCCTCGCTGACACTCAAAGTAAATGTTCACCTAAGGTTACATCCTGTTGTAAAATAAAATAAAATGAAATGTACCTGAAGATAAAGCCAGTAAAAGTTTCTTCCAGCTGTTCTACAGATCAGATCTTAGGCAGTGTCGCTTAGTGTACACACCGCTTATTCGCATTACACAAGTAGTCATGTATTGGATTGCCACCACGACAAGCAAGTCCTGAAAACTCTTGAAACAAGGTTGTCTAAGTCTGTTTCCAGTTAGCGCTCTTCCAACAAACGTTACACATCGAAAATTCTCAGAAAATGGAGCATAGACAAGTAAATAAGGATTTCAGACAGCACAGTAGATTACGAAATCATATTAAATGGAAATAACAGAATAAAAATGAAAGGGTACAACAAATACATTTATACTTCCTTATCACCACATTCTTTTTTGCAAAGCTGTTCTCAGAAAATATGCAAAAGTGTTGCTATATTTCTGTCGTGATTGGTCCTTTCCATGTTCATTGCACAAATATTCCAGAAAATACAATTTATCAGAAATCTTTACTGAGAATATTGTGTAAATTTGTGTCCCATAATCCAGGTCGAAGCATTTTTATTTTTTCATGGATTGGGGTTCCATTGTAGTATGATGGTGTCTGACACTGTGACGTAATTCATAGCGACTCTGTATATCAATCGTATCATGTCCCTTGCAGATCCCAAATAATACGAAATTTGCGGCGCGCAGACCGATATTCGATTGTGTCCCCCTCCGCACACATCTCACAATCTCTGGTGTGGACTACCTGAACTGAATAAAGTTAGGTGTTTGTTGGAATAGTGCGATTGACAACCTTGTATCACGTTGAGCGCGCACTCCCAGATAGAACCTTGCAGGCTACGTTTGGCCACACAATGTTCCACTTGTGTTGTGGCAGTCTCAACTCCCATTTATTCCGTGTTGGAGATCCGTGAGGAGCGGTAGCAATGTCGCTGATTCTGTACCCTCTCAGGTCACTATACAGAGTGTTACAAAATGGTACGGCCAAACTTTCAGGAAACATTCCTCACACAAAAAGAAAAAAAATATGTTATCTGGACATGTGTCCGGAAACGCTTACTTTCCATGTTAGAGCTCATTTTATTACTTCTCTTCAAATCACATTAATCATGGAATGGAAACACACAGCAACATAACGTACCAGCGTGACTTCAAACACTTTGTTACAAAAAATGTGAAATCTTATGGGACTTAACTGCTAAGGTCATCAGTCCCTAAGCTTACACACTACTTAACCTAAACTATCCTAAGGACAAACACACACCCATGCCCGAGGGAGGGCTAGAACCTTTGCCGGGACCAGCCGCACAGATCATGACTGCAGCACCCCAGACCGCACGGCTAATACCGCGCGCCACTTTGTTACAGCAAATGTTCAAAATGCCCTCCGTTAGCGATGATACATGCATCCACCCTCCGTCGCATGGAATCCCTGATGCGCTGATGCAGCCCTGGAGAATGGCGTATTGTATCACAGCCGTCCACAATACGAGCACGAAGAGTATTGGCTCTGCGTAGACAAGAGCTTTCAAATGCCCCCATAAACGTAAGTCAAGAGGGTTGAGGTCAGAAGAGCGTGGATGCCATGGAATTGGTCCGCCTCTAGCCATCCATCGGTCACCGAATCTGTTGTTGAGAAGCATCCGAACACTTCGACTAAAATGTGCAGGAGCTCCATCGTGCATGAACCACATGTTGTGTCGTACTTGTAAAGGCACATGTTCTAGCAGCACAGGTAGAGTATCCCGTATGAAATCATGGCGGTGAATCGAGGAAGTACAGTACATACTGACGAAACTAAAATGAGCTCCAACATAGAAATTAAGCGTTTACGGACACATGTCCACATAACATCTTTTCTTTATTTGTGTGTGAGGAATGTTTCCTGAAAGTTTGGCCGTTTAGTAGGTAGCTGGTGTCAATGTAAATTCTATAAAAGCGATGCACGAAGTTCACATGGTTCAAATGGCTCTGGGCACGATTGGACTTAACATCTGAGGTCATCAGTCGCCTGGAACTTACAACTACTTAAACCTAGCTAACCTAAGGACATCACACACATCCATGCCCGAGACAGGATTCGAACCTGCGACCGTAGCGGTCGCGTGGTTCCAGACTGAAGCGCATAGAACCGCTCGGCCACACACGAAGTTAATCACGGAGGGGCTGCTGCTGATTTGGATGGAGGCAACCAGTGATTGTGGCCGTAAGTTACGAAATAACGTTGCTGTTGGACTGCAAGAACGTTTTTCAATCACTGGTTTGGTGGATTTGATGAAAAGCACCCCACATTTGGCTTGGGAGTCTATTAAACCCAGCCCGCCATCTTCAAGTTTTAGGGTGCAAGTTCGCCTAGAGACCTTGAAAATATGTCCCCTCCACAACATCGAATACAAGCCTCTTTAATGAGGTCTGCTATTTTCTAGGCACTGCCATAACTTGACCCACACCAGGCCTTCGCTAGGCTAGAAGTGTTAATGATCTCCACCTTCTTTGTGCCAGAGTATTTATGCAGAGTGTGACACCAGCTGAGCACTTGCATTATCTGCAGGTTATCCATCATCACAACTCCGAGGACGTTGTAGTGTGTGCGAAAACAGAACCTGTTCTCCTTAATATTCGATCCGGCACGTTTGAGGGGAAGTAACGCTGTCTTCATAGGATTCACAGTCCCCCCTGCTGCCTTCTCAAACTGGCGGAGCAGAGTGCATAGCCTGTCCACGTCTGCTGGCTGTTCCATGAAATCTCCGAGGTCATCGGCATAAGCCCTGCAAATCAGCTGGTCGTTCCGTATATCGATCACCGGCATCCGATAGTGAGCGTGCTTACCCTACTGACCAAGTGATCGGGATTTTATCACTTAGGCAGCCACTGATAATGACCCTCGAAGTGGCGTTCCGAAGCATATTCTCAATTACAGTCGTGAACTTGGTCCCAAATCCCATTCTGTTCATTATCGTCTTCAAATAAGAGTGACTAATTCTGTCAAACGCGTTTTGGAAATCGATAAGTAAAATCGCTGTGTTTCGTATCGTTTCAGTTTTAACACATGCGATACAGTTCCTGTATGGCACAAAAGCATCGAATATATTTCTATTCCGTACTGCGCACGTTTGGTGTTGGCTGACAACCTTTTGCATTACCTCCTTCAGTCTACTGGTGGCATACCGCGCCGTTATTTTGTAGCTGCTGTTGGTAGACTGCCAATGTTCGGTGAGGCGTTTGGCTTTGGTATGAGCGTGATGCAATCTTCTTCAAATGCTGGTGGTATTTCTATCCCGCTCTGGATTTCGTTGGGGAATACGGATAAATGTGTTGCTCAGTATGTTAAAATATTTAGCATAAAATTCAACAGGGATCCAGTGAAGTCCTGGGGACCTCCCTTGAAACTCCGATAGCATTCTCCAAATGGTCTCGTGTACAAACTTCGTTGGTTTGTAATCGTTCAGCCGTATCTCCTTCATATCACGGGTTGTCCGACCGTCGTGTTTCCTTCAGTCTTCTATGTATAATTTTTCGCGACGCCTGCATTCCCTGTGTGAGTTATGTATGGAGAGCCACTCCGTCTGCGGCACCGGCGAGTAGGCTCCTTGTGACTGTATCCTCACGTCAGGAGCTCGTGTCATTTACGAATTGAGCTTTAAAATACCGGAAGTAAATGTGTTGTCCTGTGACCTGTTGAGCTAGAGCTTGTAAACAGCTCCGATAAAACTACGTCATTGTTCAGCGCCAGGAAACTTCCTGACCACTCTGATCAGAAATATCCAGTTGGCAGGCTTTGCTGTTGTGAACCCACCATTCAAGTCTACTCTTAGCGGAATGCTGCTCGTGGAGTAACGTTTGCCACAAGGTGTTACAATCTTCAGCTAAGGCGTTGTCCAAAACACTACACATGAGCTACCAGGTGTTCTTGTGACGAGGCAGTCGATCATTTGGAGGAAGTAAGTGCAATGATCCAGAAAGATGGCGGACAAGACTTCTGTGCAGTTTATGTATGCATTAAGTGTAGGCGACACTTATATTCTGTCTACCCGACTACGGTCCAAGTTATAAGAATAGATGTAGTGTGTTTTGTCTGGATTCAGTAAACGCCACGTGTCTAACCTGGAAATAGTCGACTAGAGCACGAAGTTCGGGAGATCTGTTGGGCCGTGGCATTTTATCCACATAACCGAGCACTGCATTAATATCACAACAGTGAACCGATGAGAATTAGGTCGTCTTTGCTTTTGTATTCCGCCTGGGAGGCGGCGCGTGGTTAGGAACGGGAAAGGGTAATCCAAGTCGGTACTGCAAGAACGTGGTTTACTGATGCAAAAACAAGGTGGTAAACGATTACATAACTTTGTACGTAAGTTCAATGCTGAAGCGAAGTGTCCTGGCTGGCTGCTCCTGATCACGTGGGCTGAAGCAGTCGTGGAGCTCGTAGACCTCGACAGCACCGGCTAGAGGGCGCTGTCGTCTGTCTCTCATAGTGCCAGCTTGAGAAACTATTCCGTGGCATCGTTGCTATCGCTACCACATCCCTCCCCCCTGAAATGACGGACCATCGTTGAGTATGGTTTCCGACGGCGGGTGGAAGTGCCCAAGGGCGGCGTAGCTGAGGGGGCGGACAGCTGAACTGCTGGGGCGCGCTGTCCACCCGCGAACCCGAATTGCTAGCGAGGGGGCGAGGAAAACGCCCCGTGGAAAACCTGCCTCGGCCACGCACCGCTAATGGGTATGCTCGGAGGAGGAGGAGGAGGAAGAGGAGTAGGAGGAGCAACGACCTCCATGGGCGATGGCGGCGGCGGCGGCGACAGCGGAAGGGGTCCGTCCGGAGCAGGTGACCGGACCAGCAGCGGCGACGACTGGAGGTGCGCCCGCTGAGGAGGCGCCGTCGGTGGCGTCGTGGGCCGTGGCGGCGGAAGCCGCGAAGCCTCCAGTTCTGCCAGAAAACAACCAGCGACAGAAAACCGAGGACGGCACAAACGAATCTGGTTCCGTTGTCACTTGACAGTGCCGGAGGGACCAGAAATGATAAACATGGCGCAGCCAACCTGGCGAAGAATGCTCCTAGCGCTGCCTGCCAGTGAAAACCCAATAGAACACCAAATAATGCGGCGCCAAGCCAGAACGATGCGAAGTAGCGGGAGCGTGCAGCGGCGGGGGCAATAGCTGCAGGAGCGACCGATGGGCGCGGCCATGTAGCAATTCCACTGGGGTGCGGGTGCCGCGCAGCTGAGAGCGATAGGAAGCAAGGGAAGTCCAGAGCGCGCGCTAGCGAGAGTGCGTGGCGTGTAACTTGCTCATCTGCGACTTAAACGTACGCACAAAGCGTTCAGCCTCGCCGTTCGACTGGGGGTGGAAAGGGGCTGAGGTCAGATGGTGAATTCCATTAGCAGCACAGAACGCTTCAAACTCGGAGGACACGAATTGGGAGCCGTTGTCGGAGACAATAACTTCAGGAAGGCCCTCAACGCAAAAAAAAACAAAAAACGTCAAAGCCCGAATAGTACTAGCAGACGTCGTAGAAGACATAGGGACAACAAAAGGGAAATTGCTGTACGCATCAATAACTAGCAAGCAGCGGGTGTCCCAGAAAAGACCTGCAAAATCAATATGAACGCGCTGCCAAGGCACAGTAGTAGTTGGCCAAGCAAAAAACCGCTGGCGGGGAGCAGATTGATGCTCTGCGCAAGAGCGACAGTCAGCAAGCAAATTCTCAATTTGTCTATCAATGTCGAGCCAAGTGAAGTGACGACGCGCTAATTGCTTCGTCCGCACTATACCTCAATGGCCAAAGTGCAGCAATCGGAGGAATTCCGACTGCAATGAACGATGTAAACCTTACGAGACTAATCATTGTTAGTTCGTAACAAGATAACACCGTTGTGTACAGACAAGTTGTGACGTTGCGCAAAGTAACGTCGACCAAGTGGATCACGTATTTGCGTAGCAGATGGAGGGCATAGAGTACGAATATACTGCAAAAGAATCTGCAAAGAAGCATCGGCGGCTGTCGCGGCAGCAATGTGACGTAAATCCACCGGAAAACCATCAGCTAAGTCCTTATCTTGCGAATCAATAAACATACAGGAAAGTTCGGAAGAATGAAACACAGCGTCAGGACCGATAGGCAGACGAGACAAAGTATCAGCATTGCCATGCTGTGCCGTAGGCCGAAACAAAATTACGTAATTGTAGCTGGACAGAAACAGAGACCAACGTTGCAACTTTTGTGCAGTACGGGCTGGAACTGGCTTTGACGGTTGGAACAACGACGTCAAAGGCTTATGGTCGGTGACCAAATAGAACATGCGACCGTATAAAAAAAATCATGAAACTTCGTCACTCCATTACAACAACTACAGCTTCCTTCTCGATTTGAGAATAGTTTTGCTGGGCAGAATTGAGCAATTTAGACGCTAAATCGATCGGGCGATCGACAGAATTAATGCGGTCTGAGAGAACCGCGCCGATGCCGTGAGAAGATGCATCGACAGCCAAAACAACTAGCTTGGAGGGATCGAAAGGAATCAAACCGCGATCACTCAACAAAGCAGATTTGAGCTTGTGGAAAGCAGCGTCACATTCCGAAGACCAAACAAAAGGAACGTTCGTACGCCGAAGGCGCTGGAATCTGCGCTGCATTTGGTATGAACCGAATATAGTAAGTGATTTTGCCCAACACAGACTGAAGTTCTTTCAAGTTCCTGTGTGCTGGCAAGTGTCTAATTGCTCTGATATGTGACGGTGAGGGGTGGGTACTATGTCCGTTAATCACATGTCCTAAATATTGAATTCAGTTTGAAAAAATTGCACTTTCCCTGTTACACTTTAGTCCTGCCTGCAAAAGTACAGTAAACAAGGCACGCAAATTCTACAAATGTTCGTCAGGGGTGCGACCTGATACAACTATATCGTCCAGATAATTGGCACAACCAGGGATAGTGGCACACAAATGCTGCAAATAAGACTGAAAAATAGCAGGAGCCGAAGCATAACCGAACGGAAGGCGGCGAAACTTGAACAATCCAACGTGGATGTTGATCACAAAATAACGCTGCGACTGTTCGTCGAGTGGAATCTGGAACTATGCGTCCCGCAAGTCAATCGTGAAAAAGAATTTTACCGTACCAAGCTTATCAAAAATGTATTCAGGACGCGGTAAGGGAAACGTAGTTACCACTGTCTGGGATTTACTGCAGACTTAACGTCGGCACAAATACGGAGACGACCGTTTGGTTTCTTCACACACACTATAGGCGAAGCCCATGGTGAAGCAGAAGCAGGTTCAATTACACCACTGTCTTGCAAATGCTTAAGCTCAACAGCTACGGCGTCGCGCAGTGCGAGCGGTACCGGGCATGCGCGCCAGATAATAGGCATGGCATTGTCTTTAACTACAACATGCGCTGCAATGTCTGTGGCACAACCAAGTACATCAGAAAAGAGTTCAGCAAAATCATCGCATAGTGCGGCAACACTGTCTGCATGGTCACTAGCGTTGATGCAAAGTACATTGTCCTGAATTGCGAGACCAAAAAGTTCAAATGCGTCCATGCAAAAAATGTTCGTAGCATCACTAGAGCGGAGCACGTGGAAAGACACTGTACGGGTCGCTGCACCATACGTGGCTTGCAAACTACCCACGCCGAGCGCTGAGATTTCCTGTCCAGTAAATGCAGTCAGCGTGGAATGCGAACTACGCAGCGGGGGCGAACCAAGCAAGTCATACGTAGATTTGTTCAGTAAAGAAACTGACGCACCAGTGTCCAGCTGCATGCGAACAGATC
The DNA here is from genome assembly GCF_023864345.2 of Schistocerca serialis cubense. Classification (NCBI taxonomy): domain Eukaryota; kingdom Metazoa; phylum Arthropoda; class Insecta; order Orthoptera; family Acrididae; genus Schistocerca; species Schistocerca serialis. Next base: position 937,271,889 of record NC_064639.1, on the reverse strand, counting down.
GTTCACAAATGTTCAAAGTCACATAAAGTTTCCTCTCAACGTGCTGAATGCGAGAGGAAGTGACTGAAAAATTTTATTCACACGACGAGCTATAGAAGCACTTGAACCAGCAGGCTTTGAATAAAGGGCATTAACGTCCATCGGCAGATGTGAATGATGATCATGGCGGTTGCCGTTGCGGTGTCACGCGAACAGGAGACAAATTCGGAATTATTGTTTCTCTTATTGCACACAGCCTGGACATGTCCTTTCTTATTACAAAAGTTACACTGTGCTTGACGGGATGGGCAACTGTCCCGTGGGTGGGCACGAAAGCAGTTCGGACATGATTTCAGTTTCTTAGTGGATGCCTGGTTTGAGACGTGTTTAGGTGCGCGCGAGAGGCGTGGCGTGGCTGGCCGTGCTAGCGGGCGGGAGGGCACGTGTTGTGCCGCACTAACAGTACACACACCCGGGGTCACGTCGAACGCGGAAGTAGCCATGTCTAAAGTATCTTGTCTGTCTACCAAGTCCACAACTTCCTGCAAAGACGGGTTTTTAAATCTGAGTATGTGTTCGCGGATGCGGTGATCCGCCACATTCTGCGCAGTAGCGTCTTTAATCGTTATATCAGCATATGAGCGTCCATTTGAGCCTGAAGGTCCGCGCCCGGTTTCCCGGGTTCGATTCCCGGCGGGGTCAGGGATTTTCTCTGCCTCGTGATGACTGGGTGTTGTGTGATGTCCTTAGGTTAGTTAGGTTTAAGTAGTTCTAAGTTCTAGGGGACTGATGACCACAGATGTTAAGTCCCATAGTGCTCAGAGCCATTTGAACCTGAAGGTCCGCTAACCAAGATTTATTAGACTGAGTAGGGCTACGCCGGAGAAGAAATAATTTGTGACGTGCAGCTACTACATTTACGCTGTCGCGGAAGTGGGAGTTCAAAGCATCAATCACGTCGTCGTACGTTTTAGTTTCTGGGCGGGTGGTGGGAAACAATTTCACGAGCACACGGTACAACACAACACGCGCGTTAGCAATAAAAAAAGCAAGCCGCTATGTACCTGGTAAGTTGTAAGCTGCGAAGTGTGCCTCGAGCTGGGCGATGTATTCTGGCCAGCGTTCAACGTCAGGACTGAAGGCACGAAAAGGCGGCGCCGTCAGCGACGGCGTCGGTACAGGTGGTGGCGTCGGAGGCGCCGAAGTAGCTGCAGTTTGTAGTGTGACCAGTCCACTTATGGCAGCAAGCAGCTGCGTCATTTGCTGAGCCTGGAAACGGACAAGATCGGACAGTGAAGCCCGTTAGCTCTGGCGAAGCCATGGTTTACACAAATGAAAGGCTTATAGCGAATGGTGAGAACGCTCATAAACCCACACGGTCACAGTGGGAAATCACAAAAAAGCTAAAGCCATACCGAGCAAAAAAAGGAAATGATATGAGATGAAATGCGGCATCCTCGTCGCCAAAATTTTGTATCCCGCCTGTGAGGCGGCGTATGTGTAACGGGAAAGGGTAATACAAGTCGGTACTGCAAGAACGTGGTTTACTGGTGCAAAAACAAGGTGATAATCGATCACATAACTTTGTACGTAGGTGTGATGCTGAAGCGAAGTGTCCTGGCTGGCTGCACCTGATCAAGAGGGATGAAGCAGTCGTGGAGTTCGTAGACCTCGACAGCACCGGCTAGAGGGCGCTGTCGTCTGTGTCTCTCGTAGTGCCAACTTGAGATAATATTCCGTGGCATCGTTGCTATCGATACCACAGTTGCGGTGTAAAAGTTGACATAGTTCCTTACTGTAAAAGTGCTTTTTTGCCGCTCTGTCGCTAGAACTGACGTAAACACTGACAAAGACGGTGTTGGTTACTGTGCAAACAATCCCATGACCAATCGGCAGGCGTTCAGATGGTTCAAATGTCTCTGAGCACTATGAGACTTAACATCTGAGGTCATCAGTCCGCTAGAACTTTGAACTACTTAAACCTAAGGATAATCAAACACATCCATGCCCGAGGCAGGATTCGAACCTGCGACCGTAGCGGTCGCGCGGTTCCAGGCTGAAGCGCCTAGAACCGCTCGGCCACAACGACCGGCGGCAAGAGTTCAATATCTTTGACATCAACACCTGGCCGAACTGAAATAGTAGTGCTGTCTCCATTCCTGGGTTTGCATTTGTGATAACAATAAGACCAGTTATAAAATCGAGAGCTTCACAGGTTATTTCTTGGAGGAATGCTATGCGACACTTATTATCCAGTAAAAAGTTATTCAGTGCCAATGTCTTATAGTCACTAAACTTTTGATAACATTTATAGTGCAAATATTACAGCAAAGGTTCCCAGGCGCAACAGTTCCATGAATGGACATGGCTTCTTCCCCGTCTACGAGTACATCGTCCATCCTTTCAACACCATTTCCACCGCGGCTGCCTCAGTGTGAGGCGGCATACTGTCCGGTCTCTGCGGTCGCCGCTCTTCCGAGGTTCACTTCACGGGTTTGTCCGCCGGTGTGACTTCTTCATCTTTGCCGTGAACATCTGCACATTTTCTTTTGGCAACAAGAGACTGTGACAGTCCCCTGAATCGTCTGGTCAAGTGACACACCTATTGGTGCAGGAGAGGAGGTGGTGGGCAGTACTTTCGAAGTCGATCAGTTTTTCTTTCCAGGTCGTCTGCCTGATGCGGGACATTGTCAAAGCGAATACTGATACAGATCTCTTTTGGAGTCATGACGAGTAAATGTGGCTGGAACTTCGCCAGAACTCTCGCTGTCTTCTGTGACATTGCGGGGCTTATTTTGGTGGGCAATTCATCAGTTGCTCGGAAGTGACATCTAATCAGATTGTGCACCTATAGAGTATCGCCTCAGTTGTGCGACTCCATTTGTGATTGTCTGTCACACAAGTCTCAGTTCGTAGTAACTGATGGAAGGCCATCGACTAAAACAGAAGTGATATATGGCGTTCCACGATGAAGTGTTATAGGCTCTGTACGGGTGCCAAACTAGATAAATAATTTAGGAGACAATCTGAGCAGTTCTCTTAGATTGTTTCCAAATGATGCTCTCACTTACTGTCTAACAAAGTCATCATAATATCAAAAATAAATGCAAAATGTCGTAGACAATATCTCAAAGTGGATGGGACCGTTTAAACAGTGAAGTCATCCAAGCGTATACTGAGAGGTGTCCGTTACATTTCTCTTACACGGTACATTACTTAAGCCTAAAAGCTGCCAACTCAATCAAACAGCTAGGAATTAAAATTACGAACAACTTCAGTTGGAACGATCACATAGATAATGTTGTGTAAAGCAAACCAAAGACTACGTTTTATTGGCAGAACACTCAGAAGACGTTACAGGTACACTTAAGAGACTGTCTACACTATGCATGTTCGTCCTGTGCTAGAATATTGCCGTGTTGCGTGGGATTCTTACCAAATAGGGTTCATGGAAGGTTGGAAGAAAGGCAGCTGGTTTGTATTACTGCAACACATGGGGGAGAGCGTCATATAGGATACGCGAGCTGAGATGGATATCATAAAAAGAAAGGGATTTTAGTTGCGGCAGGATCTTTTCATGAAATTTCGATCAACAACTTCGTCCTCCGAACGTGCATTTGCAGGTTACTCATGAAGATGTAGATGAGTACTGGATTGTCACCGAATTTCTAGGTATGAGATTAAATAACGTGACACGCCTAATGTTCACTTCTGTATAACAGCGTAGCAGATTAGTATGAATTTCACATTTTTAATTAGCAGACAGGAACGTAGCAAAATACATATTTTTCTTTAAAAAATGACGAACCTGTGAGGCTGCTGACCTGGTCATGAAAATACCTGATGATATTCCCAAACGGCCAAAACTCACTGACTTAAGGACAGCAGCGTCATAGACAACTTTTCTTTCAAATAGTGGAAAAGTTATATAGTGATTGAATCCTATAATGATCTAATATGTGATGAGGTCTCTCATGTATTGTACTTGATATACAGTTGTGGCATAATGTGTAAGCAATCGTACGTTTCAGTAACGTTAGGATAATCTCATCTGAGAGGTTGCTCCATCAGATGGATAGCAGCATTTATCATCTCGTTCTTTCAATTTCCAGAAACTAGTTATTTCTCCACAGTAAAATTCGAATCAAAATTAAAAGACAATTACTTGTTGAGGAATGGCTGAGGAGGCTGATCAGCTTATAGTAATCCCCGACAGTAAACAAGCCGAACTGCAGGAATCTGGGGATGATTGGCCCTGAGCACTATGCGACTTAACGTCTGAGGTCATCAGTCGCCTAGAACTTAGAAATAATTAAACCTAACTAACCTAAGGATATCACACACATCCATGCCCGAGGAATTTTAAATAAATCGCGGTCAAACTGTACGTATCGTTCGAGGACGCAAATCGTCATAATCATGACTTAATATAGATGATGGCTGTGACACCAGCTATTCATTAATAGTGAAGCTCTGCTCGTTCGTTTGCTTGTTTTAGCTTTTGCATTATTTAGGTGAAGTGGTATTCCTAAGCCAGCTCAACATTTTTCTAAAGTGGTGTAAGGAAATCCTACATTTCGACACTCGGCCTTGTTAGAATGCAACACCATTGGTCGTTAACATGAAGATTCGAGAGCGGATAATGTGCGTGTTGATAATGTGCGTGTCTTACTGTGACATATTTTACACGATGCACTATGCGAGCAATGGTGTAATTGAGAACATTCAGCTTCCAATTTTCACGACAGTGAAATAATTTTGCCCCATTGTTACTGAACATGTTTCACATGTCACGCTGGCGTAAGTGCTTGTAAGAGGAGACATAATATCAGCAGAATTCGCTGACGTAAATCTATGAAATGAGCTTCGGCCAAACGTAAAGAATAACTAGACATTACAGCTATAATCGACTGATCAAGCTAGACAGACAGAATCCGATTTCTTCTAAGCGACTTAAGTAGATTACGAACGCTGCAATCTGACAGTCCACCTGTGTAAGCTGTACCGAATACACAGCTATACAATCTCAGTGTAAACACAAATGTTCGTCCGTCTGGTTTCTATAAGAATCTGTACGTAACATCGCAGTAAATTTTATGGAACCCTTTGCTATGGTCTGAACTTTTGCGAAACACAACGCACACTGAAGGCAACAAACGTTTTTTCACGTTCTGTCGGACATGTTTCACTACATAAATTGTAAAAAAGTGAGTACGAAGCAGTGTTGTGTCTCAATGCAGCAAACCTATCTGGCAAAGCTATCCAAACCTATCTGATCTGCCCACGAAATACAAGTCAGTTTTCAGCTAATGTCATTCTTTTTAAACCAAACCTATCTAAACCTAACTGATCTGCCAACGAAATACAAGTGAAGTGATTTTTCAGTTTTTTGTGATTTTTCAGTCTTTTTTCTAAGTGATTTTTCATTCTTTTTTGCTACGTTATTTTGAACTCTTTTTTGCTAGAACTTTCTTTTTTGTTAAGTGATTTTTCAGTCTTTTTTGTTAAGCGACTTTTCAGTCTTTTGCTAGAATGTTGTCTATTTGTTAAGTGATTTTTTAGTATTTTTTTTATAGAACTTTGTACATCAGCCAAAGACGTCCACTGATTTGTTTCATTTCGTACTATGGCGTTCAGATGAAGCTCCGTGCCTTAGGCAAAGTAAGTGGGTCATGCCATTTATTACTCAAAATAAACTGGTCAAAAATAATTGAAGACAAGGCATATAAACTTCAAGTATTTAATTTCTTATTTACAGGAATTATCTCTTTATCGTTGGGAGGGGATAAACAGTTCCGGCATTCGCCATACAGCCAAGGAAAACCTCCCAAAAACCCTGGTCGGAAATGAGGAACCACGATGAGCTGTCATGCAGAGGCGTCGCCCTCAGGATCAGCGGTGCGTGGCGGGCGCGTAGAGTGGGTGGGGTGGGTAGAGTCGCTGCTTCGTTGTGGGGACGACGCGTGGCGTAGAGTAGCCGATGCGAACCCGAATCACGGATGCGTATTCGCAGATGCGAAGCAGACTCACGAATGCGTAGAGTCGCAGATGCGAAGCAGAGTCATGGATGCGTAGCGTGGTGTAGTCTCGTGGACGCGCAGCATAGACTCGTGGATGCGAAGCGTAGACTCGTGGATGCGAAGTGTACACTCGGGGTCGCGCAGTGTACAGTCCCAGCCGAGTTGACTGGCAGATGAGAGAGTACTTAGCTTTTCAGATGTGAAATCCTAGACACACAGAGTCACAGACATGTAGTACCACATGCGAAGGAGTCACTGGCATGCAGGCCCAGACTCAGAAGAGAGATGCTAGCCACAGGCGGCGTCTAGTCCTGCAGGCGTGTAGAGTCGCAGAGAAGAGTCGCAGATGAGAAGAGCCACAGATGCGAAGAGTTGTAGACACGTATTCGCCGATGCACCTGTGGAGAGACGTACTTACCTATACTTACGTGAGAAGTTCTCGCTGTGAAAGCTGCCGACGCCCCGTGTTGTCCTGCCCTGCTGCTGAAGTGGTCTGAATTTCAGGGGCGGCGCCTTTCCTCATATAGCCACTGCGGCTTTGTTGATCAGCATTTATGAGGAAAACGTCCGTGTACGGTATTGTTGTCCTGGTTCTAATTGACATTATAGTAATCGGCAATAAGGTTTGCATGTGTCTTTGCCACAATTTTTGTTAAGAGAGGCTCCAACCTAACATTTCTGAGACCATCGCTTTTAGCTGTTTGGACGATTTTATCATTTGTAACCGCTAAGCAACTACAGGAATAAATTTTCGAACCTCGATTCTCTGATGATTTTACGACAGCTACTGCCCTTTTCGCCACTAAAACAGCAGCCTTTCATCGACGCCCTTCTAAAATCCTTATCATCTCAATCTTTTGGTTGAAACCGAAAGCGACGTATATCGGCTAGTAATATTTGTGAATCGAAATGTCCCAGTCGTTACTTAGAATGTTTGTCCCTGATCCATTCGCTTATATTCTGAAACTGCACTACAGTGAACATATGTAAGTCAGTATCACTTTCCACAACAATCACACAGTCAACATATTCACCGTTTCCTATCAGATCGTAGGAAATATTTATAGAAATTTCTGTGTGTGAGATGATCGTGGTCTACTGAGGACGACGTCCAACGCTCTACCACCGAAATGACTTCGTCTGCGTCATCTACAGGGAGTGTAATGCCGTACAACGAACGTACAATAACGCCAGAACTCCAAGGAAACGATTCGACAGAATTCCTGTGAAGATAGTGGATAAATTTGCTGTTTTATGTTTAACAAAGGCAGATGGTTAGGGATTTGTGGCTCTATAGGAACACTACAAAAAGGCAAGGGCCATCACATTTATTTTGTGTCTTTCCTAAGTAAGTGAATGACACGTGAGGGAGCTAATGGCCGTGAAGGTGTTGGATGTCTACACCTTATTGACGAAAGCGGGCGTTGCCCCCTGTAATGCGAAACTCGTAGCAATCTGAGAATAAACTGCCAGACAATAACATCTCTCGGGATGGCACAAGCGTTTTGGATTAACTAATCACGGAATCTGATACATAACATTGATGACTCAGTCAAATACTACGTCTTCCATGCAGACATCTGGTCAATAAATGAGGCAGAGGCAGAGCAGTTGGTTGCCTTGTCACACTGTGGAAACACTAAAATTTCTATTTCTGGCTGTTGTGTTGCTCTGTCAAAGTAGCATGGAAGATGTGGAAAGTGTCAATAATACTTAACATTTCACAGCGATTACGTGCAGAGCCAGAGACAAGCACCTACTGGCTCAAGAGTAAAGGCTCCAGTCTTAGTTCGCCTCTGGTAGGAGGCGCTCATGCACGTCGTGTATTCGAGAAACTGCAATGACCTGCTTGTGTGATTTCACCAGTACGCATTCAGTACCAGAATTAACATATTCACTCAAAGTTTAAAGGGGGATATGGGAGGGGGATAATAACAGATGTTCCATTAAAGTCATATGCCTTATAAAGAGCCCGCAGGCTCAGGCAGATATAGCAAGTCTTTACAATATGGGCAAAAACGTCTGAGAAGCACATGCGCGTGAATAAGAAACTGTAACAAGCATAGGTGTTGTAGCAAACACACCTCAAGGAAATATTACCAGTGTATAAGCGGCTCAATACCTGACGTATTACGTCGACCCCTGACATGAAGGTATACTATAAAAGGACACACTGTGACGGACAAACTGCAAGTATTGAAAGACAAATGCTGATTGGTGATAGACACTGGAGAGGAGAGGGGGTGAAAAGCGGGGTTGGATACGCACTTGTGAAGCATGATGCTAAGGGAAGGGGTCGTACTGTTAAACCATACTGCGTGAACAAATATAGCAGAATGGGGGAATGTTCTAAACTACCCAGTAAAATAACGAATAAATGAAGCTACCCTAAGCAGTGCACATATGCCTAGAAATTACCATGCTACAGGAAGAATAAAGGACGCTAAAAATAAAAAAGGGAGGAATGGGTCTAAAGTGATTCATTAACAAAATGTTAACAGCATCTTAACTGTGGGTGACGAGATGTACACTGTAAAATGACAAATTAAAAGATGTGTCATTACTGAACGTAGAATTTTGAGGAAAGCAAACATCACGCAGAGGAAAACAACGAGCTGCGAACTTAGCTGCTCGGCCGGAAGCAGAGGCGTAAAGCCTTCCAGGAAATGTCTGCTTGTAAGTTGAAGCTGATTACTTAAAATGTTAAAACGTAGCTATCGTTTTTCTCCAAGTGCTTGAAAATTTCGAGCTGTTCCCATAAATCTAATCTACTCTCTCATACTTCTTTGTGTAACATTACGGTATTTTCTAAACCCTCCGTAGTCATATGCCTTTAATGGGACACCTTTCTACCCCCTTTCCCCTCTCTCCCCTTCAATTTTTCAGATAATCGGATGATTCTGGTCATGAATATGTAGTTGAGGAGTCACACACACTGCTCACTGTAACTACGCACATACAGGACGTGCAAGAGCGCCACCTACCAGAGGCGTCCTAAGGCGTGTGCCCTTACTCTTCAGGCAGTCGGCGCATGTCACTCACTAGCTCTGTGTGTGGCATACTTACGCTCTGTAAGATCCGATGCCACGTTATATATTTAAATGTCGTATACGTACAAATTTTCCAAGTGACAAACTACATTTTATTGGCTGCATTGTCAAATGTGTGGTATTTTAAAAAGTTTTAAGACAAAGCTCTACAGTAGAGAGCTACTACTTTGAAAACATCTACTTTAAAAGCTGATTAAGTAGATGACACGCACTTTTACTAGACAGTTAACGACTTATTTTAAATATTTGTAAGACAAAGCTCTACAGTAGAGAGCTACTACTTTGAAAACATCTACTTTAAGAGGTGATTAAGTAGATGACACGCACTTTTACTTGACAGTCAACGACTCCCACATTAGAGGCAAATAATACGTGAAACTGCGTGAGTAAAATAATTTGTAGACAGCCGATGTGGCCGAGCGGTTCTAGGCGCTTCAGTCCGGAACCGCCCTGCTGCTACGGTCGCAGGTTCGAATCCTGCCTCGGGCACAGATGTGTGTAATGTCCTTAGGTTAGTTAGATTTAAGTAGTTCCAAGTCTAGGGGACTGATGACCTCAGATGTTAAGTCCCATAGTGCCCACAGCCATTTGAACCATTTGAAAATCTTAAGTAAACATTTCCTGTAATTTTGTTTATTGTAATGATACCATCTCTATTCCACACACAATTCATTTGTTAATGGGTACCACACCTTCTGAAGAAGACAGTTTTAAAACTATTAAAACCATGGTCAAGCTTTAATAAATTTGTATTTTGCAATTGGTTGACGGTTATTTCTAGTATACTGAAGTATCCGAAGAAGTTTGCATTAAGACATATAGACGGTAGCCAAACTGAAACTAGCCGAGAAACTTCAATGCAAACGCCCGTCTCAACATTACACACTGGCTTCTTAAAGTGCTGATAAGGACTTTCTTATGTTGTTCAGTTCACCTACACTGACGGGCTCAGCTAGAACTCGTCTGAAGAAATGAAATATTGAGGTTCTAGATGTCCCGATACCTCTTTAATCAGGGTTCTTCAAGCACCAGTACACATGGGTCTGCAAACGAATCGTTTTCGAGATAACTGAGAACGTGTGATTGTGAGCTGGAACTGGTTCCATTATTACTGTTGCTCGTACTTAGTACGAAGGCATTTTAAATGTGAAGTCAACGTCTAATTGGTCGTAAAGTTTTCGTAACGCCACATGCTTGCACGCCTAGATATTTAACCGACGTGGGTACATCAACCAGCATACCACTACTACTGTGTTTGTACATAATAGGATTTTTTCCCTAGTCTTCTCAATCGACATCTACATGACTCCCTTGCAGTTCACACTTAAGTGTCTAGCACAGGGTTCTTTGAACCACCTTAAGACAGTTTCTCTATCGTTATATAACAGCGCGTGCGAAAGCTGAACACCTACATCTTTCTGTGGGTGCTCTGATTTCTCTTATTTTATTATGATAATCATTTTCGCCTACGTAGGATGGAGACCATAAAACACTTTCACAATCAGAAGAGAAAGATGGTAATCGAAATTACGTGAAACCATCTCTCAATCATGTTAATAATGTGTGTGAAATCTAATGGGACTTAATTGCTAAGGTCATCAGTCCCTAAGCTTATACACTACTTAAACTAAATTATCCTATGGACAAACACACACACCCATGCCCGAGAGAGGACTCGAACCTCCGCCGGCTCAACCATGTTTGGCGGTTCGAGATTTCCGCTGGGATCCATTGACTGGTTTTCTTCATAGAACGGCATTGGTGCGACTGGTGTGGCAACGAGATCAGGGAGAGAGGGGCACGCACGGACGAGGAGAACAAGTGGCTCTGCACGCCCAGGAAGAGTTGGAACACATAACGGCTGTTGGGAGTAGAGGAGCGTGCGTGTTTGAAGGAAGAACACATGCTCAGACTTTCGCTAGTTCGGAGGAGGAAGACGGAACACCATGGTAGCCATCTTGTCTACTCATAGACTGATAGTATGTCACTTTTGGTCATTGAAAACGAGGGGACTGGTTTAGTTTTCACCTGATGAAGTGCTCTTGGTGTAGAACTTCGTAGAGCTGTGTTTTGAAGGTGATATTCTAAGAGGTGGCGGGGATTGTGGACAGTGTTGGTAACGAATAAGTCAGGCGTGAGAAGTTTGGTACGCGTAATACGGTCCAACGGGTGGGCAGATACTAAGTAATTTTAAGTAAGATTAACGTGTACATGGCACTTTGATAAAAGGTTGTCTTCCCTGTTCTTGTAACATCTCACTGTGTACGGTTACATAATACACAAGATTTTTTTCTTGTTTGAGGACTGTGTGTACTGTCACAGTGTAGTAATTACCGGAAATAGCGGAGAACTTTCACGTTAATATACTGATAACTGTTCTTCGTAAATTGAATTTCATAAACTGCTTTTTTTTTGTTAACTAACTGCAAATGATCGCTTGAGAACTTAAGCTGATCATTTTGTGCTTGAGGTTTGGTTAAATTAGTTTTATCAAGTGCTCTCGTACCTGCCTTTGGTAGACTGATTCAACTGCTGAAAATTTGATGGCAAGTGTTCTGGTATCGTTAGCTTATAGATTACTGTAAAAGAACCGTCCTATGATATAGTCTGAACATTTTTGAATTTCAAGTTATGGGGTTAGAATGAAACTTTGTTCAACGGAGGCGGTTTCAAAAAATTGTTTCAATATTGTCGTTTAATTTTTTGGTGTATTTTCATTGCGTAAGCTCTTGTAAGTGAATCTTATAAAACAAAAGAACTTCAGTGAAGGGTGGAACGTGTTAGCTAACGCTCGTTGAACCATAAATAAATGAAGAGACTAACACTTTCCTTTAGCAAAATAAATTAAATTGTAGAGCACGGTGTTGACTGTTCAGTCAGGTATCAAAAACGTTGTTGAGCTGCTGAAAATAAATAAATTTTTGTAGTAAGAAGTGTTCGACTTTCAGTGTACAACAAGCCTGTTCCACTTCCCTCACTAAATGCGTGTCTCCTACTTTCAGTAGTAGCGGAGCGAGGTTGGAGGTCTATTTGCTGAACAGTCAAAAAGAAAAAAAGGGATATTTTGTTACTTTACGGCTGCATTTCCTTTTCTTGTGAGCAGGTGGTAAACATCACGCCGGAACAGATAGGTGAGGTAAGTGTGGTTGTCTCCCCTGTTGTTGCTGCTTTCCGCGAGCTCGGCGATATGTCGGCCTCCTCTAGATCTTGTGCCCCTTCCCGTAGACGGATTAAACGCTTGCAGGTGCAGATTGTTCATTGTGGGAATCCAATTAAGGACTTGCAAACAGCTGAGTTAGATTTCAAGCAAAAGTCGAAGGAGTAAAGGATGATGAGTTTCATTGTTGATTATCATGCAGAACTTGTGAGATTTTTGGAAGAGAGTTGTGAAGTTAAGGGAACCAGTTCAAGAGTGCGAAAGACAGCTGAGACGGAACTGTTGACCTCTTTCGCTTCAGATCAGTTCGCTAAGTTACAGAACCGATTGCTACCAGTTTCGCAGAAGATAGGGACTATGGCGATAGAACCACTTCCGCAATTGAAAGATATATTACGGTGACTTGTGGAAGTAATGAAATCATGTGATGCATATAATCTGAGGGACGCTTTATGTGCTCAAAATTTAGTATCCCCTGAGCAGAGGATTATTCCGGGATAGGATGCGCGAAATTATTCAGCAGCAGGGGTGTGTTAAACAAATGCGAGAAATTATTGGTAGTGAGTGCGTCCCGAAAAGACTGATGCATGAACTCATTCATATTCATTATTCACGGTTTCAGGGGGACACTGAGACTCTGTCTAACTACGTACATGATATTAGTATTGGGGGGAAAGTACTGTGTATGAATGTGTGCAAACGGAGATGGTAAAATATATTTTGGAAGGAATCAATTTTTTTTATATAAAGCTAGAACTTTGTTGGAAATGGAAAGACTTTGTAGTCAACTTGAGTGTTAAGCGGGCAGATCAGCATTGGGCACCGGGCAAAGACAAGAATAGAGAACCAGGAAGACAGACAAACACGAGGTAACAATGGGGAGTGGCGCATGTTTCAGGCAGGCAAAGAGAGGCATATGGCGCATGATTTCCATCAGAAGGTAAAGAGAAATGAATCGGAATAATAACTAGAACGACGGGCAAAGTAGAGTGGAAGGCTCTGAGCACTATGCGACTCAGCATCTGAGGTTATCAGTCTCCTAGAACTGAGAACCACTTAAACTTAACTTACCTAAGGACATCACACACATCCATGCCCGAAGCAGGATTCGAACCTGCGACCGTAGCGGTCGCGCGGTTCCAGACTGAAGCGCCTAGAACCGCTCGGCCACAGCGGCCGGCAGTACCGGTTAAACAGTGTAATAGAATAGTAATTACTAGAAACAGTGCTTTGTCCTTTATATGTGCTAGTGTAAATGACAAACCAGTATGTGCCTTGCTGGATTCGGGAATTTTGCTTCTCATGATGGGGGGAGCAAAGGTACACGGCTAATCTCCGGGTGTGTAAGCTTCTGCAGTTACACTAAAGTAAAATGAAATGCGAGGCTATAGAAGGTTCATCACTGAGGATAGTTGGAGAAATTGTTGTAAAAATTTGTATCCAGGCCTGTTGCTGGAAAGTGGAGATAATGGTGGCTGAAAAACTATCCAATGATTTGATATTAGGATACGACTTTGTCCAAATGTGGGAGTAAACTGTGATTGGGCGGCAAGGTTATTTTCATTTAGATTCCGGCCAGGGAAGGTCCATCTGTTCTTTAACCATCAGCTGCTGAAGCGGATTAATGAGGTAAAAATAGGTAAGAGTTCGATTCTGGAGCAGGTTGATGAAGGGGAACTACCGCCCCAAGAAAAGGACGAATTTGGTAAGCTCCTGGAGAAATAGGGAGATGCACTGACGGATAGATTGAGTGCAACTAACCGTATCGAATATCACATAAGGTGAACTGACCACGAGCCAGTGTAGCAGGTGCCGTACAGGTTGTCTCCTTCTAAAATGTTGAAACTGAAGAAGGTGTCCATAAATTATTGCAACAAGGAGTTATTCGAACATCTAATTCGCATCACACGTGACATACATTTCTGGTTCTTAAATCCAGGGAGGGAGGGGGGTGGGGGTTTCCGACCGGTAGTGGACTATAGACAGTTATATACGAAAGAAAGTGGTTTTGCAATCAGTCCCGTTACCAGACCTAGGAGTGTATTTTGTCTGGTTTAAAGGAGCTAGATATTTTACCGTTTGAGATTCGAACCGGCCATACTACCAAAGGTGGCCGCGGCCTTTTGTACAGATTGGAATCTTTTTGAGTTCTAATAATTTCCATTCGCCTTGGCGACGGGTGCCATTGTATTCCCTCAGCTGTTAAACTCTGTATTTGATTAGTTAAAGTTTAAGCTTTTTTACCATTACTTGGATTATGTAATTATTTATAGTGCTTCCCCGGAATACCTGCAGTACGTAAGACATGTGATACAGCATTTAAGGGAAGCAGGCCTCACTGTAAAGCCACCAAAAGTTAGCTGGTGCATTCCCGGCTATCGTTCTTGTGTCATATGACTTCGGAGAAGGGAGTTTAGACTGATAAAGAGTAAATAAGATCTAATCAGCAGTTTGCTCCTACTAAAACCGTGAAAGGGGTCGCTAAATTTAAAAGGATGGTGAATGTTTTTAGAAAATTCGTGCCAAATTTTGGTCAGTTAGCGGCATCACTCAATTAGTTACGTAAAAAAAGGAAATATTCGTCTGGACAGAGTCGCAGCGAGTCACCTTTGAAAGACTTAAGCAGGCATTCCAGTACTAGCAGTTTCCGAGTCTGAGAAGGAATTTATCTGTCAGTCTGATGCCTCAGTGACTGGCATCGCTGCCGTTCTTTCACAAGAGAGTGGGGTACGTTGACCTATTTGAGTATGTGCCCAGACCAATGTCAGAGTTGGAAGCTCGGTACTCAGTGTATGAGCTGGAAGCTTTAGCTGTTCTATATGCGATGGAGAAGTTCCGTTTCTGCCTTTAAAGCTTTACCTTGGAAATCGATAATCAAGGCATTGAGTTGGGTATTGGCCCGCGCACGGAAAACAAGCGAAATTTCTCGATTTATAAGCGTTATCAGCGGTCAAATTTGAGGTAAGCCAAATCGGGGGAAGTCACAGTATCACAGGGGACAATCTGACGGTTTGTTCTAGGAGGAGACAAAGGATGAGCTGGACAATGAAAATGGGGAAGTATGCCAGGAAAGTGAAGAAGTTATTAAGATAAATAACATATTGGTGAGTTTGCCGGAGCGGGCGTCTGTCAGGATCAGGAAAGGAAATTGAAGATTATTAAGAAACAACATCAAAGGGGAGAGAGTGTAAAGGAGTATTTTTTCAGATGTTCGGTCTTGTGCTTCCTAGCACCTAATGACACACAGAAAATAGTCCTGCCCAAGGAATTACTGGTATATGTGTTGGAGTCTTATCGTGAGTGTGTGGTGGGTAGTCATTTAGGAATAAACAAAATCAAAGAAAAATCAAGGAATATTTTATGTGGAAGGGAATGGATAAGCATATACGGAAGTTCTTATGATTTTATCTTATATTTTCGCTACCAGTTTCAACGCTTCATTGCGTCATCTTCAGGCCAGTATGCATAAAACATAAAGATAGCATTATCAATTTATCAATCAAGTTACATAGAAACAGATTAAAACAGAATGAGAACACTGGCAAGAGTCTGTAACGGAACTGAAATGATGGTGGGCTGACAGTAATTTGGAGCCCGCGCGTCGGAAACGGGCGCGCTGGTGTGAGACTGCCAGGGAGTGCACCCTGATGCCATCTATTGGCGAAACTGGGAATTAGCGCTGTCTCAGACAATGCAATAAGATATCGGAGTCAAATGTATTCTTTTTCTTGGTATTTATAAGCTATTACTGTATGATTTAATGTTATAAAGCGCTAGTAGTAAATTATTATGACTGGTATGAACTCCAGGGTAATAAATATAAATATTCTTAAATACTAAATGATTTCGGTGAAAAGGTGGTAGGGGAACGCCCCCACTCTTGGTGATACGAGCGTAGCTAGAGGTAGCTGGAGACACGGGGACTGAACAATGGATTGGCCTGGGGAGTGTTGACGTGACAGGACGTGCGTAACTGTGCTCACGCAAAAGTGATTGTGCAACAGCGAAGAGGCGAATATCGTCGCCGTTTGTGGAGTAGAACGCGACGAATGTTTGTCGAAGCCGTCTCTATGCCACTGGGGCTGATTGTAAGAGTTCCTGCGCCCAGATTTCATGGCGGACGTGCAGTAGCTTATACGAGTGCTACAGCTCGTAGTTCCAGCCGCCATTAAGGGCACGAGGCGTGAAGAGCTGCGTTAGCCACCTGCATCTCACCACCAGCACCGACACGTCTACCCAAGGCAAGACTGCTTGCAATTGTTAAGTCGAACTTTGTATACATGTAAAAGGAGAATACCAGTTTTCTTTTGTGCAAGTGCAGAAGACAGAATATAGTAATGAGTATAGTTACGACGCATGTTGTTCATTGTACAGTGTAGTAACCTGAAACATAGTGTAGTGAAATCAGACTGAGGCCACCATCGCCTCTTTCATTTACAATTCTTTTGGGTGTAGAATACTTTAGCGTATAAGAACCAGAAAAGAGCAATGGTCACACCAGAATGAGTCGCCTATTTATAGTTTCTTAAATTTTTCTGAGTAACCTTTCAAGTAAAGTCACTTAACTAATTCCATATCAATTGTCCAAAGAGTACTATCCAAAATCATTAAATAACTTGAAGGATAGAATTTTGTTAACCTAAGTTGCATAAATTGTCTTGGTGGTAATTACCAAGCCAACTCACAGAAATTGAGAGAGTATTTGCTTTGTAGAATCACCTAGAATGATCAGAAATAGTAATATTCAGAATTAAGTTTAAAATTCAACTCAAGCCGTTTCACTTTGAAACGAGCCAAAAAATTGATTTATTCTTTTGCTCCTTCAGAGCTGGCGACCGTAGTTATAAGTATTTTCAGGAGGATTCGACGGTAAGTCTGCTGCTCTCGTCGTGCTGATAGGATTATCCACTGCTGCTAGCAGTGGTGATTGGGTACATAAGCTCACTACCAAGTTAAGTGGGTCAGGTAGGCAGTGTTACCGTGTGAACTGTAGGGCACTGTAGGCCGTGGATCGAACCCGTTCAATCATCACAGCTCTTTGAGAAATAGTCCGGTTAGGAGTGTACTAATCCAATAGGTAAATACTGGCGAGTAACGGTCAAAAATGTATACGCAAGTGAATTTAGCAAGGTCCATGTAGCACCTAGTTAATGTGGTGTAATGGCGAGGGTAGGAGTGGAGTAAAAGTGAGGTGAGCTTGTGGTAGCTGTGCTGTCCTCAAAGATTAATAACGTGAATTCACTACTACCTCGTACCATTAGGGCTGAGCTATTTACGGTTAAAATACGTAGCAGTAAGCGCAAAGGCGTGACAGCTACAAGTCCGTATTGGCTTTATACATACGGAAGTAGGAAGCGGGTCATTCTGTCAGTGGAGGGGTTAAAACAACGGAGTCACTTGAGAACATACCCCATTTACTGATGGAAAGATTCGGCGGTTCGGTCGCATGTGGCGACCGTGACAGGACTTACCAAGTTTGTAGAATAATGGCTGCAATAAAAGTGTTTTATATAAACTGGTAGTTTCAAGAAAATTTTAAATTTAAAATTCTGTTGTAGACAAATATACCACAATTGGTAAGTTCAAGACGACAACCTGCAAAGCAGCAAAAGAAAGTCCAATAGTAGGAGTTAAACAAGTAATACTTGGTTTAATAAACATTTCTATTAGGCACGAAATACAGCAGCATAAGATGGAGTCGAATAGTAACAAGCAAGACGAAAACATTACAAGGTCAGACCCAGAATTAGGGACCATAGATACTGTTGTAGGGTTGGAAAATCCTATAGATGAATCCACACCCACAAAACAGGAGGAACGGGAAGTGAAACCAAAGGTAGTGAAAAGTGAACCCAATGTATCGGTGGATGCAAGTCACAAGGGAGAGGATATGGAATTAACAAGTTTGTTAAATAGTATGATGGCGCAAATTCGAGAAGGGAATGCTAGTTTGAAAGCAGAATTGGCTAGTCATATATCCCAACTGGATGAAAACCTATCTGGTAAAATAAAAGCCAATTTAGATATTTTGAATACGCAAAGCCAACGTATCACAGAGGTAAACAAATCAGTAAATAGCATTAGGGCTGAAATAACAAATGTTCAGAGAAAAGTCACAGAAATAGAGAAAAGATTTGATACCGAAATTCAGAGAATAGAGAAATCAGTGGAACCTTTGGTTAGTGAAAAATTAGAACCGATAATTGAAAGTAAATTACAGGTAAATTACCAGTTGTAAAGAAAGAGATTGTTAAAGAAACGGCAGCTGATATTGAAACACTGCGCAATACCATGTTGAGTTTTGATGCATGTGTGCAGGAGCAGGAAAATACACTGCGTAATGAGATAAAATTGTTAAGTCAGCAAGTTCAGAATCAGACATTTCTTAACTGTAGTGGTATCCCATTGGTAATGCAAAAATCGGAAATACTGAGTAGGGAGGAAAAATACGATCCTCAAAAGAAACAAGGTGGATGGCATCCAATGGATTTTATAAAAAATTGTGAACGTGTCTTACCAACAGACATTTCGGATAAAGAAAAAATTAATTTAGTAATAGACGCTTTAGCAGGTCATGCTAAACGTTGGGGATTGAATTTGGATATCGACAATTTGAAGTTTACAGACTTCAAAGAAAAGTTCCTTGAGGAATTCTGGGGCACACAACAGAGAGATAGGTTGTGGAGAGAATTCGTGGTCGCCAGAATGCCAGAACATGGGCGTGGGCTCATGAAAGAATACTGTGAAGGATGGTTTAAGCGTTTGGAGTATCTTAAAGATCGTAGATCAGAATCGGAGATAGTGTGGGAGTTGTGGAAAAAGCTACCTGACGATTCAAAGCGTTATGTAGGAGGCACTCATCGAACATTCGATGAATTTTTAGAAAAAATCGAGAATGAAGATAGGTGGCGTGAAACTAGAGAGTTTCGAGGTTTCAGAAATCAGAATGGAATAGTAAAAGGTGGTAGGAATGAACCGCAAATTAACATGATGAGAGGAAGAGGTCGAGGAGGTAACTCTCAGCGAGGGAGAGGACACTATCAGGGAAACGGGATGCATTATCAAAATCAGGAAAACTAAATACCGCGCAGGTCAAGGGCCTAACGCGCGCGGAAAGAAAGAAATGGCCCAAATATAGGGAAGATCGGAGTATTCAGTACTATAGTAGGATAGTGCGTCGTTCGCCTGAAGAGCAGTTACATAAACGAAACTTTGCGAAGTATAATGCAGGGATACAAACAGAGGAGGGAGAGCAGGGAGGAATTATTAAGGGAAATGAAGTAGGAAAAGAATATCGGTCGGATGTGAAGGCTCATGTGATTGAAATAAGTACGATTCGAGGTCAGAGTGACGAATTGATGAAGGAAGAGTCAGAGAAGGCGTTGTTTGTCGGTAGGGATGGCAACTGTGCAGAGAGGCAGGGGCAAGGTAGGAGTGATGTGACTTATGGTAAAAGGTTCGTACGAATAGTCGACGAATCGCATCGAGAAGTAATTAAAGAGGAAAGGGTGGATAAGAAAAAGGGCATAGTGCAGAGACGCATGCCGATTCAGAAATTACCTCGTATGCAGAATATGTACATCAGCTCAAAAGCCAGCCAGCACAATTAGAAAGATCTTCCACTCAAGTGATTAATTTGGACCCGAATATGACAGTGTTAGAGAGCCATACCGATTATGATGTGTACCTAGTGACAGCAAGAGTACATGACTGTGATGAAGATTCTTTTAAAGAAATTAGAGAAAGTGTATCTAACCAAGAGAAAGAGTGTTGTGATCCCTGTAGTACTGAAGCAAATGAGTTGAGTGAGACTGGAATTCGATTAGTAGGGGAAAATAATGAAAGTAAGAGTGGCGAATGCACTATCCAACAAAGGGAAAGTAGAGAAATGGATTATAATTTGCAAGAATTATTTGAATCCGAAGAAGGTCATATTTCTAAGGAGGAGGAATTATCGTCAGAATCATCAGAAAGCATCCAGGGAGAAAACGAAGTAGAGGAAGTTTCCGATTCCGCAACCGAGAGTTCAGGCATGACAGATTCGAATGAGAACGAGATAGCATTAAAGAGCCTAGACGAAGGACTATTGGAAAAAGTGGTGAAAGAATTTAGGATGAAAAGGAGAAAGAAACCTCCAGATGGAATGGTCAGTATAAAAACCGGAAAAATAATATGGCAAGACTTGGCGGTGGAAAAGGATTTATTATCGGAAGATAAAGAAAGTATGAAAGAGGACAATAGGATGCAAACAATCCTACCCATTAATATATGTGGATACAATTTATATGTATTGTTGGATACTGGTGCTCAAATAAGTGCTATTTCGCACGCATTTTTTGAGATGATCAAAGAGCAACGAGGAGTAGTCATGATGCCAGTAACAGGTGTTAAAGTGATAGGGGCGACAGGGAAATGTAGTAAACCTGTTAAACATCAAGTGATGGTGGAATTTAAGATAAAAAACAAGCTATTCTCGAATGCATTTTTAGTAGTTCCAGAGCTCAGTGCCGAGATCATTTTAGGCATTGACTGGTTAATAAAACAGAAAGTAATTATAGATTGTCACAAAGGGATAATAGTTTGTAAAGTTGATAGTGCGATCTTAGAAATACCATTTGAATCATCTAGAGTAATGGAAGAGAACCAGCTGAGATGGGTAGAATTTAGAGATGATCATGATTCAGGAATAGGTCAAAAATTCGATTGGTGTCTGGTGAGGCAGATAGTTGAAGATGGAAATAAGGAGACACTCCTTCGAAATGTAGTGGATAAAACGGAAGGACTATCTGATACACAAAGGGAGGATCTATGGCAAATTCTGAAAGAAAATCAGGAGGTATTTTCAGACAAACCGGGACGAGTGATAAATTATGAGTACTGCATGGAGGTAGAGGAGCATGAACCTTTCTTTAAACCACCATATAATGTACCCTTGTCTAAGAAAGAAGCAGTTCAAAAAGAAATAGATAAAATGGTTTCATGTGGGGTCATTGAACGGAGTTCTAGCCCATATAATAACCCACTGGTGATAGTAGGTAAGAAGGATGGAAGTGTACGAATAGTGATAGATGCTCGTACTCTGAATAAAGTAGTGAAGAGGAAGTTGGATCGTCCAGAGAACATAGATAATTTATTGCAGAAGTTTAATGGTGTAAAGTACATGACTAGTTTAGACCTAACTGCAGGATACTGGCAAATCCCATTAAGTGAGGAGTCTAGGAAGTACACGGCATTTTTATTCAATGGCAAATGCTACCATTTCACAGTGGTACCATTTGGCCTAAATACTTCAGTTCCAGTGTTCATTCGGGCTTTAGACAAGATTTTAGGGAGTGAACTTAGTTCGCTAATCACGGTTTATGTAGATGATCTGTTAATTGCTACAAGGACATGGGAAGAGCACATAGAGTTATGCGACAGGGTGTTCAAAGCTTTAATTAAAGGAGGAATGACCCTGAACCTGAAAAAATGCGAGTTTGTGAAGAAAGAAATAAAGTTTTTAGGTCACATAGTAACACCAGAGGGAATTGAAAAGGATCCCGATAAAGTCAAAGCAATAAGAAATTGTCCGGCTCCCAAGAATAAAAAACAACTAAAGTCGTTTATAGGACTTTGTTCCTTTTATCGTAAGTATGTGGATGATCAGGTGTTCAATAGCCCACATTTGAACAACCTACTTAAGAAGAACAGTGTGTATATATGTCCTGAGGAATGTGAAACAGCATTCAACCGGCTAAAAGACAATTTGGCTAAAAACATAAAGTTATGGCACCCTGACCTGTGTGAACCATTCCACATGGCAACAGATAGTTCAGATTATGGATTGGGAGTATCCATATTTCAGGAGGTAATGATAGATGGGGAAAAAACTCATAAACAAATAGCATTTGCGAGTAGAACCATGTCTAAGTACGAAAGAAACTATACGGTTTCAGAGAAGGAGGCTTTAGCTATAGTATGGGGTTTTAGGAAATTTCAACTTTTCTTATGGGGGCATAAGACTGTGGTCCATACAGACCACAAAGCTTTAATATTTTTGAAGGACTGCAGATTGTTACATAACAGGTTGACCAGATGGGCGCTGTTTTTACAACAATTTGATATAGAGATCAAGTATGTTAAAGGGAAAGAACATGCAGTACCGGATGCTTTGTCGAGATTACCGGAAGGATGTGAGACACTAGAAAGTGTAAAGAATAGGGAAGATGTTTTTGAGGTGAATTACTTCAAAAAAGCGGAAGGGAGAGAAAAAATTAGGGAAATATGTCGGAATATGCGAAGATATCAAAGTGATGATGATGCACTCAAGTCGGTAAAGGTCAAGTTTGACAATCCGGACGCAACTAACATAAGGGCTTCATATAAAATACATAAAGGTGTACTGTATCTTCAGAGATTAAATAATCCAGGGAAGTGGAGAGTATGTTGGCCGGAACAACACACTGAAGTGCTGATAGATTATGTTCACTTGGAATATGGCCATTGTGGTGCACGGAAGTGTACCGATAAGTTAGATGAATGCATTACCTTTAACAACATGGCACGAAGGGTAGCACAGAGGATAAGATCTTGTGATCTATGCCAAAAGGCGAAAGTAACAAATTCAACTAATCAAGGGCCCATGCAATCAATAAAACGTGATGAAGTATTAGAAATAGTAGCAGTAGATATCTTTGGACCATTACCGAAAACCATGGGGGGTTTTGTGTACATATTTGTAGCAGTTGAACTTTTCTCAAAGTATATAAAGCTATATCCCTTGAGAAAAGCTACTGCCAGAGCTGTGTATGATAAAATGGTGTGTGATTATTTTGTGAAAGTAGGGAAGCCAAAGAGAATACTATCAGATAATGGTGTTCAGTTTTGCTCAAAAATGTGGAAGGATGGGATAACTGAGAAACAGGTAGGAGTGGTCCATATCTCAGCTTATCACCCATCAAGCAATCCGGCAGAAAGATATATGCGTGAGATAGGTCGGTTATTTAGGACGTACTGCCATAGTAACCACAAGAAGTGGGGCATGTATGTGAGTGAATTCGAAGAAATCATGAATTCATTAACAAACGAGAGCACTGGATTTACTCCAGAAGAAATCCTGAAAAAGACGAGAAGTAAAAGTCTAGTAGAAGACCTACTAGAATTTCCAGATAGAGTTGAATTAGATTATGATAGTAAAAAGAACTTAGTAAAAGACAAGATGAGAAAACAAGCAGATGCGAGAATTCGTCGTCATGACGAAAAAGTAAGGAATCCTAAATTCAAAATAGGTGATCTCGTTCTTGTAAAAACACATGAAAAGTCAAGTGAAATTAATAACGAGATCAGCAAATTTAAATATATATATAATGGACCATTTAAAATAGTGTCCATACCCAATGTGAATGCTTATTATTTAGAGTACCCATTAACAGGCAAACGCCTGGGAGTAAGAAACATAGTGGATCTCAAAAGGTATGAGCCACGAATTCTACCAGATTGAAAATAAATATATAAATAAATATTAAAGTAAACCAATATGTAAATAGTTTAGTTTCTTTTGTTCTATGTGAAAGGTGAATGTTCACTAAAATATGTTGCAGTATTCTAATGAAACTTCTAGTTTAAGTAGAGACTAAACAGACTGGGAAAGACTGAGCTTCTAAGAAAGCCTTAATAGATGTGTAAATAAGTGTTGTGGAAGAGGTAGAAAAGTGAGGAGGTAAAGTGAAAAGGACGGGCTATAAAGTAATAGGCGCTTAACGTGTGTTTTACTTGCCTGAGATAAAAGAAGTGTATTTAAAATTTTTGTAAAAAAGATGTTTAAAGTGTACTGTGTTTAGATGTAAGAAAATTGTAAAGAATATATGTAAATCATTTATGTAATGTTTAGCAGGAAAGATAGAAAGAATTGGTGTTTAATTTTAAATAAGTAATACAAGTACCGAGGTGTATCAGTAAGAAAGGGAAAACCCTTGGTAAAAAGCTTAACGAAAATTTCAGATTCATTATAGGAGAGACTTCTTATTGAATTATCACTGTTAGATACTTCAATAAGAAGTGGGGCATGTGTAACGGAACTGAAATGATGGTGGGCTGACAGTAATTTGGAGCCCGCGCATCGGAAATGGGTGCGCTGGTGTGAGACTGCCAGGGAGTGCACCCTGATGCCATCTACTGGCGAAACTGGGAATTAGCGCTGTCTCAGACAATGCAATAGGATATCGGAGTCAAATGTATTCTTTTTCTTGGTATTTATAAGCTATTACTGTATGATTTAATGTTATAAAGCGCTAGTAGTAAATTATTATGACTGGTATGAACTCCAGGGTAATAAATATAAATATTCTTAAATACTAAATGATTTCGGTGAAAAGGTGGTAGGGGAACGCCCCCACTCTTGGTGATACGAGCGTAGCTAGAGGTAGCTGGAGACACGGGGACTGAACAATGGATTGGCCTGGGGAGTGTTGACGTGACAGGACGTGCGTAACTGTGCTCACGCAAAAGTGATTGTGCAACAGCGAAGAGGCGAATATCGTCGCCGTTTGTGGAGTAGAACGCGACGAATGTTTGTCGAAGCCGTCTCTATGCCACTGGGGCTGATTGTAAGAGTTCCTGCGCCCAGATTTCATGGCGGACGTGCAGTAGCTTATACGAGTGCTACAGCTCGTAGTTCCAGCCGCCATTAAGGGCACGAGGCGTGAAGAGCTGCGTTAGCCACCTGCATCTCACCACCAGCACCGACACGTCTACCCAAGGCAAGACTGCTTGCAATTGTTAAGTCGAACTTTGTATACATGTAAAAGGAGAATACCAGTTTTCTTTTGTGCAAGTGCAGAAGACAGAATATAGTAATGAGTAAAGTTACGACGCATGTTGTTCATTGTACAGTGTAGTAACCTGAAACATAGTGTAGTGAAATCAGACTGAGGCCACCATCGCCTCTTTCATTTACAATTCTTTTGGGTGTAGAATACTTTAGCGTATAAGAACCAGAAAAGAGCAATGGTCACACCAGAATGAGTCGCCTATTTATAGTTTCTTAAATTTTTCTGAGTAACCTTTCAAGTAAAGTCACTTAACTAATTCCATATCAATTGTCCAAAGAGTACTATCCAAAATCATTAAATAACTTGAAGGGTAGAATTTTGTTAACCTAAGTTGCATAAATTGTCTTGGTGGTAATTACCAAGCCAACTCACAGAAATTGAGAGAGTATTTGCTTTGTAGAATCACCTAGAATGATCAGAAATAGTAATATTCAGAATTAAGTTTAAAATTCAACTCAAGCCGTTTCACTTTGAAACGAGCCAAAAAATTGATTTATTCTTTTGCTCCTTCAGAGCTGGCGACCGTAGTTATAAGTATTTTCAGGAGGATTCGACGGTAAGTCTGCTGCTCTCGTCGTGCTGATAGGATTATCCACTGCTGCTAGCAGTGGTGATTGGATACATAAGCTCACTACCAAGTTAAGTGGGTCAGGTAGGCAGTGTTACCGTGTGAACTGTAGGGCACTGTAGGCCGTGGATCGAACCCGTTCAATCATCACAGCTCTTTGAGAAATAGTCCGGTTAGGAGTGTACTAATCCAATAGGTAAATACTGGCGAGTAACGGTCAAAAATGTATACGCAAGTGAATTTAGCAAGGTCCATGTAGCACCTAGTTAATGTGGTGTAATGGCGAGGGTAGGAGTGGAGTAAAAGTGAGGTGAGCTTGTGGTAGCTGTGCTGTCCTCAAAGATTAATAACGTGAATTCACTACTACCTCGTACCATTAGGGCTGAGCTATTTACGGTTAAAATACGTAGCAGTAAGCGCAAAGGCGTGACAGCTACAAGTCCGTATTGGCTTTATACATACGGAAGTAGGAAGCGGGTCATTCTGTCAGTGGAGGGGTTAAAACAACGGAGTCACTTGAGAACATACCCCATTTACTGATGGAAAGATTCGGCGGTTCGGTCGCAAGTCTACAAGGGAATTTACACCGAACATTTGACAGAAAGAACAGATACATTCATTGTCACATATGTAAAATGTACCATCACGAATTTCCACTCAATTCATTGTACAATTGTACTAACCATTAAAACCTCTTTGAATACTATTCATGATTTTTATTTGACAGTCAGACATGCATTATTTGCATAAGCCTGAAATAACTTACTGTAAGACAAAATAACTGTGAAAGGTGATGAATGGAAGGAAACAATACCTCACAAAGAAGTAAAAAGAAGGAACATGAGCTATGTGTCGTGTCAAAGTATAAAACGCTTATTTGTACACAGATGAGGGCCATACACTACGTAATATCTATAAACTGATCGCCCAAGACGTGGTATAAACCGAATGTAGGACATACATAAATAGAAAGTATGAAAGACACCCACAAGGAAACTGTTCATAATGCAAATGTTCATATACGAATGCATCATATATCGTGTACTGCCATAAAATAATCGCACACAGGGATACATGTAGCCCGCAAGGATGCAATGTATCATGAAGGATGACAACAATATACACGAAGAATCCAGAAAAGCTTACTGAGGAGCACACCGCTCAAAATGTACTCTTGTGTGTTAAACGTAAGTGATCACGAGGAAATAATTGAAACACGAAATACATAGTTATGAATATATGCACTGCAACTATTACACTCTTATGTCTTTCGATGACATTAAAACCAAAAGCCATTACATGCCAGTAATTAGAAAATTTCCAGTCACTCAAATCGTGTCAAAGTCAAGCGACATTATTAATTGCCCAGTGAAGAGGCCACACACCACGCTCATAATTAAAACGTAAGTAATTGTAATTTTTCCATCAGATGTAAACTGTTAACGAGTGACAGCTATCTGTATGTTGGCAATACATACACTATTACAACAAAAACACTGGCCATGCCGCGAGTCGTATGTAGTGGATTTTTAAGGTAATGTAACGCAAATCTACGGGAAATAGAAGACAGGTACATAATCAATGTCTCATATATGACTGAAGTAATTGCATGTTATAGAAAGCGACAATTAACGTACAAAGTTCTACACCAAACACGTAATACAGGCCAGTGGCAGTAACGTTCACACCAGCTTCCTGACCAGCAACCCACTCGAAAAGTACTCATATGAATGAAACCAAAGTAAACATGCAAAACTGCAACAAAATTTAAATTGCATGTACTTATGAGTAAATGTATTGTAACCAATACATATCTTGGACTTTGAACTACATCAATCCTGAAAATTAAATCGATGTAATCAAATTACAAAAGAGCCATACTCGCCATACATATCGTCACACAAACTAAATTATCAGTTGACCAGTGAGGGGCCCACACAAACTGTCCATAATTGAATCGTAAGTAAACCCTATACTTATGTTTGATGTGAAACTGTGACCGTATCACAGCAGTCTACGAATTGACATTATATCCACTATTACAATTGCAACACTGGGGATGCCATAGATCTGTTCAGCGGAATCTGACGGATGGTAATTGCATACTTATGTAAACACGAAATATATGCATAACCACTGAATGTGTCACAAACGACCAAAATAGCTGGATGTGAAAGAAACAGCTTCGTACACTTCAACATATATCATTACTCTCCAAATCTTCTAAAGCTCGCTACAAACTACTAATCACGTACGAACCCACGCGTAAACAGAAAACCCATTCCACGTCCAGTAGCAACTGCATCATGAAGGAACAGACTACCAGTGATAGTCGGCAAGAGGCACGTGCTTAGTCAAACTGAAACAGCTATTAAAAAACACGAACGTGTCACGACATATATAGTGCGCGGAAAGAGGAGTGAAGAAAGGGATAATATAAGAGTTATTGTAACCGTACAAGCACAAGATAGCTTGTAATAGACACCCAACAACCTACAGTTACTAATGGAGCACCACTAACGTGAGAACAAGCGGAGACCTGAAGTATTACGACACTTAATAAAGGAGCCATACTCAAGTGTCGAAAAGTCCTCCCATATCCATGCGCCAAATATACACAAAAACACCGAAAACACTGAAATACTCACTGTTTTGATGCGATACAGGTTGATATGATCTACTGGATACGCAGATAATGTGCAAAGCGACATAAATACAGTGAACACCAGAGTTTACAACTCTAATAACAACCGTAAATGAATGTTGGAAGTACCTCAAACTTACGTGTCAGCACTCCAACCATCAACTGCCAACAGACACAAGAACCATTCAAATACGACATCCGAAGATATGTTTCAGCGAATACTCAAAGAAGCCAGTCTACATCGAACAGACGATGTACGAGTATCTCGCACTCGATGACAGCAATCGAAACCAAACCCATTTCAAAGGAATATCGTAACTGAAATACTTGGATAAAATGTTGAAACCCAATAACTGGGGCGTAGTGAACCTAATATTGTAAAGTAGTAAGTGGACATTCATAGTGGTTCACATGAAAACCATGTGTCTGTAAAATATTAATAAAAACGTTTTACTATGCCAAGGTAATTCTAACGTACATGGCACTAACTGTAGTTTATACGCGTAAACAATTACGAAAACAGTCAAAGAATAGTTTTTTCTTCGACTAAGTTTGTTCGTTCAACAAAAAATTATGGTCTCTGTGGGAATGGATATAAATTTCAAGATCTTCTGTTATGTCCAATATACCTCCATTTCCAAGACGTGCAAAATTTTTAGTATCGCCTCTATACTTATGACCATATGTTTCATTGTCTTTAAATGTTCTTTGAATGTCGAGCGTTTAATAGTATGCTGGCAGTATGTTCCTATATCTTTCTCTAAAAGTTCTGCCAGTTTGGCCTATGTATATGGATTCACAATCAGCACAGGTTATTTTGTATGCGCCAGATTTTTGAAACGGACAGACCTGTTCCACTGAATGTGTCAGCAACTTTGACAATGTGCTGTTATTCTTGAATCCTACATTAACATTAACTTTACGAAAAATACGTACCACATCATTTGACAGAGGGCCAAGTTAACTCATAATGGCAAACATTTTTGGTCTCTTCCTATATCGCTCTAAACAAATCTCATGTATTGAATCAGACCTCTTCTTGACGATCTTTGAATATATTTGGTCGATTAATTATGGCTGAAACCCATAACACACCGCTATGTATTTCGTGCCATGTTCCTGTTTTTTCTTGGCTGTATGAGTTTCACTAAGTACGTGCCTCTTGCTGACTTTCACTAGTAGATTGTTGCTCCATGATACCGTTGCTACTGGACGTGGAATGGGTTTTCTGTTTACGCTTGGGTTCGTACGTGATTAGTAGTTTGTAGCGTGTTTTAGAATATTTGTCGAGTGATGATATATGTTGAAGTGTGCAATGCTGTTTCTTTCTCAAGCAGCTATTTTGGTCGTATGTGACACATTCAGTGGTTATGCAAACGTTTCGTGTTTAATGAATATGCAATAAGCACCTATCAGATTCTGCTGGACAGGACTATGGCATCCCCCGTGTTGCAATTGTAATAGTGGATATAATGTCAATTCGTAGACTGCTGTGGCATCGTCAAAGTTTCACACAAACATGAGTATAGGGTTCACTTACGATTCAATTATTGACAGTTTGTGTGGGCTCCTCACTGGTCAATTGATAATTTGGTTTGTGTGACGATATGTATGGCCAGTATGGCTCTTTTGAAATTTGATTACATCGAAATGATTTTTACGTTTGATGTAGATGTGTATTGGTTACAATACATTTAGTTATAAGTCAATGCAATTTACGTTTTGTTGTATTTTTGCATGTTTACTTGGGTTTCATTTGTATGAGTACTTTTCGAGTGAGTTGCTGGTCAGGAAGCTGACGTAAACGTTGCTGCCACTGGCCTCTAATTAAGTTGTTGGTGTAGAAGTGTGTATGTTAAGTGTCGCTTTCTATAACATGCAATTACTTTAGCCATATATGAGACACTGATTATGTATTGTCTTCTATTTCGTGTAGATTTGCATTACATTACCGTAAGTTCCACTACATACGGCTCATGGCAATGCCAGTTTTTTTGTTGTAATAGTGTATGTTGGCCAACATATAGGTAGCTGTCACTCGTTAACAGTTTACGTCTCACGGAAAAATTATAATTACTTACGTTCTACTTAGTATCCCTGTGTGTGATTGTTTTATGGCAGAACACGATATATGATGCATTCGTATATGTATATTTGCATCATAAACAGTTTCCTTGTGGGCGTCTTTCATACGTTCTATATATGTGTGCCCTACAATCGGTTTATACCATGTCTTGGACGTTTATTTTATGGATATGACATAGTGTATGCCCCTCATCTGTGTACAAATAAGCGTTTTACACTTTGACGCGATGCATAGGTCATGTTCCTTCTTTTTACTTCTTCGTGAGGTATTGTTTCCTTCCATACATCACCTTTTACAGTTAATTTGCCTTACAGTAAATTATTTCAAGGTTTTGCAGATAGTGCATGTCCGACTGTCAAATAAAAATCATGAATAGTATTTAAAGAGGTTTTAATAGATAGTATTTTTCTACAACGTATTGAGTGGAAATTCGTGACGGTACATTTTAGATATGTCACAAGGATGTATGTGCTCTTTGTGTCAAATGTCAAATGTTCGGTGTAAATTCATTTGTAGAGTCTTGCTGTTGTTCTCATTCTGTTTTAATCTGTTTCTATATAACTTGATTGATAAAATGATAATGCTATCTTTAATGTTTTACGCTTGCAGGCCTGAAGATGACGCAATGAAGAATTGAAACTGGTAGCGACAAAATAAAATAAAATCATAAGGACGGCTGTAGGTGTTTTTATTTTTTGTCACGATAGTAAACGGCCGTCGTCCCAGAGACCTCCTGCTAAAAGGATGGACATAGGAAATCCGGAAGTTGGTGGAATAGTGTCAGGTTCGTAAAATTTATAAACCTAGTGGTGATAGACCTCAGAGCTGGCAGGCGTCGACAAGGGGACAGGCCCCTATGGATAAATTGTTTAGTGACTACTTGAGCCCATTACTCAGGTCAAAGGAAGGTAACAGACTTTTTTTTTTAGGTTGCGGATGCTTTTTCTAGTGTTGTATGGTTGATTCCACCTATACGAATGACGGCTGATTTTAGTATAATAGCCTTGCGGAATATTTTTGCCAGCTTTGGGCCGCCTGGGAGCCTAGTAAGTTAGAATGCACCTTCATTCACTTCCAGTCAGTGCAGGTGATTTTGTAACAACCAGGATTTTGATCACGCAACGACCACTCCTTATGATCCGCAGCCATCGTTTGCAGGTAACAGGAACTTTAAAGCGGCAGTGATTGCATATCACCATCAAGATCAGACATGGCGTGATCAGTCGATTCCTTGGCTGAGTTGTGCTTTCATAGCTGCCAGCCACTAGAGTTATAAGACCTCCACGGTTAAGTTGATGATGGCGTACACTACCAATTCTCCGTTATCTAACCTGTGGCAAATTGACGATCTGTTGCCAGTAAAATGTGATCTTGCCACTGTAAAAGGTAACTGCCGCAGATATTCAGTAGATCTGTTGCCTCTTTTAAGAATTCTGCCGGTAAAACACCGGTTTACCTTCCTCACTTATCTACGTGATCGTTCCGACTTTAGTTGTTCGTAATTGTAATTGCAAGATATTTGGTCGAACTGGCGTTCTTTAAATTTGTGAGATTTATTGTGTAACCGAAACTTAACGGATCTCATTTTGTACTCATGTAAATGACCTCAAATTTTTCCTTATTAAGGGACAATTACCACAATTTGCATAGTTGAGATCTGCATTATTTTACATTTTTCTACGTTTCGAGATAACTGACATTGATTACACCAAACACAAATTACGTCCAAGTCATCCTGTAACCCCATACAGCCACTCAGCGATAAAACCTCGAGCACATACCGTATTGCAGCATGACCGCAAGTACCAACGATCATAGACCAGTTGGCAAAGGAGACGGTGAAGAAATCGAACCCCTGCCACAAGAAGTCTTTACCAGCCTTGTCGCCAGCATGTGAGCACGTTGCAGAGTGAGCACTGCATCCCCAGTTAACGAGCTCGCATACCCTTGTGGTACAGCACGACCGCAATTTGGCTCTCACGTTGAAACCACTTCTACCATTCAAAACTATTAAACGAATCTGGAACGCGATCTGAAGTATCAAAGGGTAAGTAGGCTTCCTCAAACCTCCTATTTTCCGCCCTCCTGAGGCGTGATCACGTGGAAGTGGAATATTAACATGTGCGTGAATAAAATGCCAAGGTGTCCTCCGAACACACCCGCCTGCCCCCTCAGTTCAGCAGCATCCTCAGTGCGACCCAAGCAACTGTCAGTATTTTCAGAAATTTCGACGGCAGGTCGACATGACGGCTGCACCAAAGCCTGATGGTTAGGCAACCCCTTCTACGCATCTGTGATGAGGTTTGCTGCCTGTAGCGTGACAGCTGCTTCAGCGCCTGACGGTCACGCAACACCTCCTACATGCAGTTGGTGCGGTTTGGCTACAATCAGACGCCAGACCTGCTTCCACTCATATTGGTGTTGCAATTCCTGACCGATGCTTTTTACCGTGCCCAACAAAGTTGTGTGGGTGTCACCGAGCGTGTTGACCGTTGATATGCCATAGATCTGGTGGCGGACCGCTAGAGGCTGATCCACCTTGGCGTCAGTGGAAGGAAGTTGGGGGCTCGCCCATATGTGCTTCATGGGAACGCATGGCTAGTGGAGCGGCGCCCACGATTCAGAGTTCCATAACGGGTACTTCTCCTCTACCACCTCTCCGTGCCATGCCTTGCAGGCAGGCGCCAGTGCATCGTCTATTTAGTCCTCGGAAGATGGTGTGGTGTAGTTTCGGATGTCCTATGTCCATTAAATAGTTCTGCGTCCCACGGTGATGGGGAGGGAGACGGGCGTAGGCACACCAGTAGATGTCGCCGTGTTCATCTCGTCCTTCGGCGGTGTCGGTTCGAGGGCGTCGTTTGGATCGATAGTGGCCACGTATTCGACCTGCAACGTCTGCTCTTGCCCGGAGACGGTTCGGCTCCTTCCTTTGCGACGTTTCGGACAACGTTGTTTCCGTTTGTGACCTTCCGTGTCCGAAGACGTCAGGGTGCCGCGTCACCCTGACAACAATGCAGTCGTAGGGACAATAAGCGAATTGGTGCCCATCTTGTTGCCGATGGATCGGTCAGCGGCCGGCAGCATCGGCATCGTCGAAGCGAGGTCGACAACAGGCCGAGGCGGCGGGTTGTTTCAATAATTTTATTTTTACGTGAAAGCCTGCACCTTAGTCTACTTTCCTACATTATTTCCGTCAATATTGAGGCACTTGTCATAACGTTGTACCAGTTTTTGAATACCCTCCTCATAGAAGTCTGCCGCCTGACTTGTTAACCATTGCATCACCACTGTTTTGACTTCGTCATCGACTTGAAGACGCTGACCGCCCAGGTTTTTCTTCAAATACAGGAACAGATGGTTGTCACTGGGCGCAAGATCTGGGCTGTACGGAGGATGATCTAGAGTTTCCCGTCGAAAAGATTTGATGAGATGTTTGGTCTCATCCGCCACATGCGGACGGGCATTGTCTTGTAGCAAAACGATGTCCTTGCTCAACTTCCATGGACTGTTGCTTTGATTCTGGTGTGACGTAGGCCACCCGTGTTTCATAGCTCGTAACAACTTGGCTTAAGAAATCATCACCATCGTTGTGGTACAGCTCAAGGAAAGTCAGTGCACTGTCTAAACGTTTGGGTTTGTGCACATCCGTCAACATTTTCGGTACCCAACGTGCGCACAATTTTCGGTAATGCAAGTTCTCGGTCACAATGCCGTATAAAACACTACGAGAAACATTAGGAAAGTCACCCCGCAAGGAGGAAATCGGAAAGCGTCTGTTTTCTCTCACGTCATTGTCCACTTCCTGCACCAAACTTTCATTAACGACCGAAGGACGCCCACTCCGTTGTTCATCATGCACATTTGTGCGGCCATCTTTAAATGCACTCGCTTACTTTCTTACCATTCCATCACTCATAATGTTTTCTCCGTAAACTGCACAGATCTCACTATGAATATCGATCGCTTTTAGCCCTTTAGCACTAAGAAATCTTATAACAGCCCGTACTTCACAGTCGGCGGGACTCACGATTATCGGAGGCATCTTAAACACTCAGTACACAACGTAAACAAGGAAGAATCAGACTGTAATGGCGTCAGTGCGCAGATTAAGGTACAGGTTTTCATGTCAAAATAAAATGATTGATATATCGTAGCCCGTATTGTTTGTAATTTCAAAACGGTACTTACTTAAAAAACACGCCTCGTACTTAAACCTAACTAACCTAAGAACATCACACACGTCCATGCCTAAGGCAGGATTCGAACCTGCGACAGTAGAAGTCACGCGGTTCCGAACTAAAGCACCTAGAACCACTCGGTCACCACGGCCGGCTGACGTCTTTGCACGTGCAATAGGTTACTTACGGTGACTCCTCATAACAAAACAAATGACACACGAGCGCAGCAGCGATGAAGAACTAGTATTCCATACATGTCATAGAACTATCCAGAAACTTACCATACAACTGTCCCAAATAGTATTACTGTCATTTTATACAGTTAGTACACTTGTAAACGTAGGCTTCCGCGGCCGTTGTAACTGTCAATAAAATTCCTCTGGGTTTGAGTTTTATTTGACAATGCGGCCTCAAACCCAGAAAGAGCTAGTACACTTGTTTAATCATAATCACTGCACATTTGGAAGAAATCCAGCTCACAATCCCGAAGACAGCAAAGACAAATAAACACTAAAACAATGGGACAGTCCGTCTGACCGCTCATCCATCCAAATAGCTGTCGACAACAACGCACAGTAGACTGGAAAGTAAAACTGAGATTCTATGTGACAAAAATCAGCTATAGGAATGATAAGGCCGGTCTGATATCACAGTACAGTTGAAGGAATACGTGATAAAAGTTACACGATTTCTTGACCTACAAAAAGCACTCGATAACGTAAGATGGTGGAAGAAGTTGTAAGCATTCAGCATAATCAGTATATATTTTATGGAAATATGAGTAATATACAATGTTTACAAAAACGTAAAGGTAACAATAATAGGAAACTAAGAGATCAGCACTCAGATTAAAAGTGTCAAAGCTGTGCTATCGTCTGCTTCCTCTACTGTACAGTACATACATCGAAACAATGAGGGAAATAAAAGAAAGAATCAGACATGGGATTGAAATTACATAGTCAAGTGCTGATAAAAGGTGACTAAACAAGACTCACCTACTTCCAAAGGACATATCCAAAAAGGGCAATCACAGAAGTTGCAGAGAAAAACAAAGGAACGAGAAGGTAAGAGTGAAGAAATCATGGGCAACAGGAGAAATCAGTTGATAGACGAAAGAAGTAAGGGGGTAACATTAACAGTGCAATGGGAATTCCACTGTTAAACGCAGAAGAGAGAACGGATAGGTGGAAAGGGTACATTGAAGGCCTCTGCCAGTGGGAGAACTTGTCTAATGACGATCGAAGAAGAGAGAGTAGCCGACAAGGAAGAGAGATCCGTACTAGCATCAGAATTTAAAACAGCTTTGGAAGACTTAGAGTGAAGTAAGGTAGAAGGATATTCCATTGGAATTTCTAAGATCATGGGACTAAGTGGTAACAAAACAACTGTTCAAGTTAGTGACTGAGATGTATGAGACTGGCGAAATACCATCATAGTTTAGGAGAAACATCATCCAAACTACTCCAAAAACTGCAACCGATAAGTGCAATAATTACCGGGTAGTCAGCTAGACAGCTCATACATACAATCTGCTGAGAAGAAAAATATAGAGCAGAACGGGATAGGAATTTGAGAATCACTTAGTTGACAGTCAAATTGGACTTAGGAATGGTAAACGCACCAGTGCGTCTTTTCTGACGTTGCCGCTGAAATGGAAGCAAGACTGAAGAAAAACCGAGACACTATCACAGAATTTGTCGACCTGGAAAAAGTGTTCGATAATGTCAAACAGTGCAAGATATTCGAAATTCTGTGAAAAATGGGGTTAAGCTAATGCGAAAGACGGGTGCTGTTCAATCTGTACAAGAACCAAGAGGGAATAACAAGACTGGAAGACCAAGAACGAAGTGGTCAGATTAAAAAGGGTGTAGAGAGAGATGTAGTCTTTTGCCCCTATTGCTCGGTCTACACACCGAAGAAGCAATGACGGAAATAACAGAAAGGTACAAGGGGGGATTAAAATTCAAGGTGGAAGGATATCAACGATAAGATTCACTGATGACATTGCTATCCTCAGTGAAAGTAAAGAAGAATTATAGCACGTACTGAATGGAATGAACAGTCTGATGAGTACAAAATGTGCAATGAGAGTAAATCGTTGAAAGACGAAAGTAATGAGAAGTAGGAGAAATGAGAACAGCGATGAACTTAGTATCAGAAATAGAGGTCACGAACTAGACGACGTCAGGGAATTCTGCTACCTAGGCGGCAAAATAACCCATGATGGACGGAGTAAGGAGGACATAAAAAGCAGAGTAGTACTGGAAAAACAGCATTCCAGGCCAAGAGAAGTTTGCTAGTATCAAACATAGGCCTTAATTTGAGGAAGAAATTTCTGAGAATGTGCGTTTGGAGCACCGCATTGTATGGTAGTAAAACAATGACTGTCGGAAAACCGAAAGAGAAGAGAAACGAATCATTTGAGATGTTTCGTTACAGAAGAACGTTGAAAATGAGATGGATTAATAAGATAAGGAATGAGGGAACTCTGCGTTCATCTGTTAAGGTGTCAGAGAACATCTTTATGATTGTAGAGGGAACGGTAGAGGGTACAAACTGCAAGGGAAGATAGAGACTGGAATATATCAAGCAAATAATTGTGGACATAGGTTGAAATTCCTACCCTGTGATGAAAAGTCTGGCACAGGAGAGGAATTCGTGGCGGGCGGCATCGAACCAGTCACAAGACTCACTGCTCAAGAAAGATAAAAGGGACTTTGGATGGTCACAGTGCTCCCTTGAATTCCGTCTTAATTATCGGAATCAGGATTTGTTCTAATGCAAGAACAGGTTGGAACTTAATTGACCACATTTATCAGAGATTTTGAATCAAGTTTCCATAGAAATATTGACTTTGGTTTGTTTTCCTGGGATTGGTTAGGAAAGTCACAGTCTTTACGTTACATGCCAGAGACTTACTAGTGTATGACAAACCGTTAGCACTCATGCAGTAATCTTCCAGAACGATTAATCTGTCATAATTACTAACAACAAAGGCACAATTTTAATACAGATGTTAGCTTTCACTTGTCCATAGCTCGCATTATAAAGAAGCAACTTTAAGTGTTCGGTTCCATATTGGGATTTAGTACAATTAGAAACAAATTTTACAGTTATGATACACCTTGTATAGGCTATTACACTAATGTAACATCAGGGGTAAGTGCAGCAGAATGTGTTTTTCGAAACAAGATGTAGGAGAAATGAGGACTTAAAACAGAACTGGTATTTCGCATTGTTCCTGCAGTAGGCGAGTCACTAGAGAAGCTGCCCAATTGCACAGTTATTGGATTTCCCTGCGCGGTATGTCGCTTTGATGATTTCCTAGAATACGAATTTGTTATCTGCAGGCTATCGGCTTTTACTGGGAACCAAGTGGGCAGTAGACTCCACATAAGACATAAAAGCGGGAAATGCAATCAAGCACTGCTCGAGAAACGAGGACATCGTACGTTACACAGTGTTGCAAGGACCAGTCAAACGAAAACGAGACAGATGGAAAAAAGTCAGTAAATTGTTTATTATTTCAAAAGAAATCACCGTAGCTGTTAATACATCTACCCCACTGTCGGACAAGACGGTCAGGGTCTTTATGGAAAAATGTTTGCTGTTGCCTTCTATAGTACCCTCCCTTACTTATTGGTCGTATAGGGGGTGATTCAAAAAAAAAACATTTACAATCTGACATGGCACATCGTGCATAGAGATCGTCCCAAGTGCACAAGCGGGATGCTGGTCGTCAACGAACAACAAGAACAGTTGCGGCGGAAGAAAGCGTTCTCTAAAGGGTGTTACGCACGCCGTCAACAAGAATACAAGGCATATCCCCTCACCCTCCGTCTGACACATTGTACACGACGAAGGACTGCATCCGTTTCATTTTCAACGCGCCCAGACATTGCAACCGGTGGATTACAACAAGCGCGTGGGATCTGCGCTGTGGTTTCTGCAGGAATCCGCTACAGACCGACTCTTCACACCGAGTATGCTCTTCACCGATGATGAAGAGTTCTCACTCGAGGATGTGATTAATGTTCACAGTCTACGTACTTAGGCGATTGTAAAGCCACGTACTTCACCTACACATGCCTCACAATGTAAATTTACCCTTAAAGTGTCGGCTCCCGAATCGACTTGATGGTCGCACGTCCTGCGAGAGGTTCTACCGGAAATGCTCGATTTCAACACGACTGAGTCGCCGCGCATGTCGGTAGACAAATGAGGGCACATCTGCAGGCAAACTTTCTCGGCCGCTGCATTCTCCATGGTGGTCCAGTCGATCCCGCCGCCTATCACCAGTCTATTTTTTCCTGTGGGGGTATCCGAAGGGGCTTGTACATGGAACACCTGTTACATCGTCAGAGGACCTAGGGGACTGGCTTGTGATGGCAGCAGGATGGCTTCGAGACTTAGCAGGTGTCTTTAAAGGGTGCGTCGTTGAATGCAGCGTGGATGTCACACGTGTCTCGATGCATCTTGTGACGGTACAAACCCCCCTTACTAGATTAATAGGTCTAGTATACAAGGATTGCTTTGTGGTGCGCGATTCGCGAAGCGCATGGCACGCCCGTGCGAGATTTGTCATGGTCGGTGTGATGCCTCCGCCGTCGGGCGGCCACATGGCGCGCACTTTGGGGCATTGTTTTGTTTTTCTCGCATTACGCGAAAACTATGTAACTTATGGTGAAGAGCGATGGGGCAGTGGATTGTGGTCAGCAATATGCACCTTCTGAGGAATCGATCTTTATTTCAAGTCACGAGACGTAAAAGTTATAGTAACCTCAAAATCGGTCAATATCACGAATACTGAAAGATTAATGAAAACAGTAAATAACAACTTACAGGGATGAGCGAGCACTCATTAAAAATTTTAATCATAGCGGATCGAGTGTCGCAGTCATACGTTAAGACTCATGAATAATTAAGCCCGTAAAGAGCAATAAACAAAGTTTGAGGGAAAATTGTTTATAAAATTCAATAGAGAATTGATGACGTAAAGAAAGCTATATAATATTTTGGCTGGCATCACACATATTTCAAACTAGTGAAGTTATACTATACACTTAACTTGGAATAGTTTTCATTGTTTGCAAATTATTATTAACATTTATGGCCCATAATTATTACAGATATGAAGATTTTGAGCAGCGCAATGTGTAGATCGCTATAGATTACATCTAAAACGGTGATATATGCACTTCTGTGTTAAAACTATGCAGCACAGATGTTAACAAACAAATTTGAGCTAAGTGGCGAAATTTTACAA
Organism: Schistocerca serialis cubense; assembly: GCF_023864345.2. NCBI lineage: Eukaryota > Metazoa > Arthropoda > Insecta > Orthoptera > Acrididae > Schistocerca > Schistocerca serialis. Next base: position 937,232,132 of record NC_064639.1, on the reverse strand, counting down.
AAACTAAAACTTGATTTACGGACGATAGAATAATCCTAGAAATTAATGTAAAATAGTAAATCAGATGTACTTTATAGCGCGGTTCCGATCGTGTTCTTATTTCTGTTGAGGGATGCATGTATCAAAATTTGTAACCTTAACTGGTGAGATTGGTACTTGCATAACTAGGGGGGTAGACGTCCGAGCCTATATAAGCAAGAGGCCATCTTGGCCAGGGGTCAGTCGTTTTGGAGGGTGGGTGGCGAGCGTGCCCCACTTGAGGGTGGCCCATGTGGTCGTTTGAGAATTTTTTCTCGCGCCAATTTATTTCGACAAAGAGTATTGTTTAATAGTGCAAGTGTGCAAGCATATATATGTGGTGAACTGGAAGTGCTACGATTATTTTTGTGAGTGCCAATTACGAGGTATACATCAGCGTAAGTGAACATGTGGCGATCTGTGATTTAACGCCAAAACTGCTAGAACAAAATGGACAGTGGGACTTGTGGTTCTGTTCGAACTGATTGAGTAATTTTCGTTTATAGCAGCCTACATTACCGCTATTGAGGGCTCGGAGTCAAATTATTATTAAAGTAAAACTGTAAACTGTCTCACCAGTGCTAATTTCATTGTGTGAATGAAAAGGACAACGCCAATAAATAGTATTTGAACTGTGTTGTGAAAAAATGATTTTGCTATAATAATCGCCTAATTTTTGTTCCCTAGCATAAACTTTACTCATGTCTGAGTGAATAATTAATTCAAACAATATAACTAATGCTCGGGTGTGGAACAGTATACTAATGCACTTCCCCAGAAACTGCCGCAGCCTACAGAGCAAGAGTGTGCTGATAGCCAGACTTGGAGAATTGGTTTATTTATCCCACGTTGCAATCTTCGGGGCTTTAGACTCTGCTGCGTTCCGCCACCGGGCGTGTTGTCTGTCCAAAAGGTTGCTTATAATATTTAACACATTCATGATTCTCTCGTTTACTCACTCCTACAGTCCTGCAGACAACAATCAAAACTAGTACCTCTAGATATGAGGGTTGTCTTTCGACATAGCCCAAAAAAATGCTCTTTCACCTCTCATATTACAAGCCTTACCAGAGCAGCGTTGCCAGCGTAAGGGATAGGAAGCAAGAGTGAGAGGGAGAGCGTAGTATTTACAGATAAGGTAAGAGGTACAAATTGCAAGGCTGTAGGAGATATTCTTCACCATTTACGGGTAACACCGCCAACATCTCCGCCACACCTCGGCTATTATAAGCGACAGCTTACTCCACCAGCAATATTAGTCGGACATATCACAATATTGCCATTAATTGCAGACACATCAAAAAATGTTTACGTTAAAGCTATTGATCCCACGCACTGCTGTAATATATGGCCCATGTAAACATTATCTTAAGATGAAATCGCAATTAAAATGGATGAGAGCCAGTGGACTTCACTCGAGCATCGTTCCTTCCTCCGTCGAGGCCCGTGTCAGCCACATCGGAGAATGGAGGTTCTGCGAGCTGCAATCATCTGGACTTCTAGAGAAATAGCGTCGCAGCAGTGGAACTAACCAAATATGCACTCACTGTGTCCTGGGAGCAATCGCACACCTGGTGGCGGGGGGCCACCTGTGGAACAATCGAGACTACGCTCACGTCAGCTCCAACGACGTCAGTCGCTTGTGATGGAAGACAATTCGAAGCGCTTTCTGGAGAGTATGGGGGGAATAGTGAACTCAGGTAGTTCGTGAGAGGTCAGCACAGTTGTCGATTCGCTCCAATAGTCCAAGTAAATCCTGATTTTATCTCGAAAATTTTTAAGAAATTCTGAAAATTCGCTCATTAATGGTTTTCGGTAGGTGATTGCTAACTGTTACTTTGCTGCCTCAGAGTAACCCCGAAAATATAAAACAAGTTCCTAAAACCACAAAAAAGTTCTTTATTTTCGATGTTTTATTCCAGAAAACGAAATTCTTGGAGTAACATGATACTAAATTAAACGTTATTAGCTACTCTGAAACAGTCATCCTACTTTCGGTCTACTGTTTTTCTGCAAGCACTTATGTAAATAAGAATAATCAGCGATTCGCTGCTTGATGTAGCTTAATAACGTTCAACTGTTATCACAGTCTCTGTTACTTTCAACATCGAAAGGCATGTCTTGACTTGTTACTGACAGTACTCTTACATTGATTATTAGCTGTCGTACCTTATAACCAACTGTTTATTTCCAACTGATGTCTTATTTCTACCAACAAAGCCTTTCTCGATTTTCGTTTACAAGAACAGTTTTCCTTATTCCTAATTATGTATCATAGTTTTTTGTAGATTACAGTGAATGTAATCATTAGTTCTCATCTTTGATTTCCTGTTCAGCACGCAATGTTTTTAATTTACTCTTTCATGATATTATCTTTTGTGTCTTAAGCAATCCCTTTGTTGGATCCTGCCCATCCGTGTAATACAGGGTGCCTAGGAAATTGCTTTCTTGGATAGCTAAACAATAATTCAAGCAAACTTTATTTATGGAGTTCATTACATTAAGTTAAATTGACAATAGCTAACTGTGCCTCCTTACACTGATGAGTCGCAAGCAAATGGCGACATGCAAATAATCAGTGTCCTTCGATATATACAATTTCTATGCAAGCACTTAATATACTTCACAGGTCAAGGCTAAATCGTTTGG